>NW_012102055.1:2587019-2711234 GCF_000951045.1 Mandrillus leucophaeus | reverse complement strand
GACCACATCCAGCCAATTTTTTATATTTTTAGTAGAGATGGGGTTTCACCGTGTTGGCCAGGCTGGTCTTGAACTCCTGACCTCAAGTGACCTGCCAGCCTTGGCCTCCCAGTGTGCTGGGATCACAGGTGTGAGACACTGCACCTGGTCCAATGCTCAAGATCTCTTGTCAAGGGAGAGATACAGGGTACAAAACTCCATGCATAGTGAAATCCACCTGATGAAGCCCCCAAATCTCAGTGGCTTACCCAGCACGGTGTCCTTCCTACCAAGAATCCCACTGGTCTGGTGCTCAACAACTGGGCTTGGTGCTCAGGGGTCTGTTATTCTAGGACTGCAGTGAAGGAGCCGTGGCTGGCTGGGGCAAGCTCTTTCCATGGCAGATGGCAGGAGCATAAGAGAAGGAGGGGAACATGCAAGACTTCCTAAGGTCCAGCCTTGGGACAGGCAGCCTGACACTTCTGCCAGCCGATTGGTCAAAACAAGTCACATGGTCAAGCCCAAGGGCAATGTGGGAAGTCTTTTCCATGCCCTGGGTTGGGGTCGGGGAAGGCAGGAGGAGAAAATACTTATTGGACAGTAAGACGATCTACCATGCTTCCTCACAAACTCCTTCAGCTCCCTGGCCCCTCTCCCTTTGTAGAGCCCAATCCTGAATGAACACAAATATTTCCCTTCTCTACCTACATATCTGAGCAGCAGAATATTGCTGGAGAAAAGTTTGCAACTTAGCTAATCGGCTAATTTCTTTATAAATGAATTATCTCAAGCATCAACTGGATACTAAACACGGCCTGCCTAACTTCTTTTCCCTCCATGGGTGTATGTATATTTGTGTTAGTTTGGTTGTTTATGATGGTAAGAAAACATGCAACATAAATTTTACCTCAGCCAGTTCTAAGTGTACAATTCAGTAGTGTTAAGTACATTCACATTGCTGTTCAACCAAGCTCCAGAATTTTTCCATCTTTCCAAGCTGAAACTCTATTTCCATTAAAAATCTCCCCATTGCCCACTCCTCCACAAAGCCCCTGCTAATCACCATTCTACTTTCTGTTTCTATGGATTTTATTACTCTAGAGATGCCACATACATGGAACCATACAGTATTTGTCTTTTTGTGGCTGGTTAATATCATTTAGTATAATGTCCTCAAAGTTCATTCATGATATAGCATGTGTCAGAATGTCTTTCCTTTTTTACTTTTTTTTTTTTTCTTTTTGAGATGAGGTCTCATCTGCCACCTAGGCTGGAGTGCGGTGGCACAATCTTGGCTCACGGCAACCTCCACCTGCCAGGTTCAAGGGATTCTCCTGTCTCAGCCTCCTGAGTAGCTAGGATTAAAGGCATGCACCACCACGCCTGGCTAATTTTTGTATTTTTCGTAGAGACAGGATTTTACCATGTTGGTCAGGCTGGTCTTGAACTCCTGACCTCAGGTGATCCGCCTGCCTCAGACTCGCAAAGTGCTGGGATAACAGGTGTGAGCCACTGTGCCCGGCTGTCCTTCGTTTTTAAGGCTGAATAATATTCCATTATATATTCTATATTTTGTTTATCTATTCGTCCATCGACAGACAATTGAGTTGTTTCCAGCTCTTGGCTATTGTGAATAGTGCTGCTGTGAACCAGGGTGTATGAATATCTCTTAAAGTTCTGATTTCAATTCTTTTGAGTATAAACCCAGAAGTGAACTTGGTGGATCATATGGTAATTCTATTTTAATATTTTGAGGAACCACAATACTGTTTTCCACAGTTTACATTCCCACTAACAGTGTGACTAGCTTTTTATATTTCTCCAAGAAGCCTACTTTGCCACTGCCACCAATGACTTTCTCATACTTTCTCTTCCTCTAAACTCCCCTCCTCTCTTCTACTCTTACAGTCAGTTTCACCTGCAGATCTGCCTTATTTTACTGAGAAGACCATAAAATCCAAAAAGAAGCCATCAAATCCAAACACACTCACTCTCCCGATTTCAGATCATATTCATTGTCACCATCTTCTCCTTATTTTCTGTTACAACCAACGAAATGTGTCTGCTCCGCATCAGGGCAAATCCCTTTGCCTGTGCTCTGATGCCACCTCTCTTGCCAACTCAAGACTTCATTACTTTATTCATTTTTCTAATTTCCTTCCCCGTCATCCAAATTTCCTTCCAATTTCTATCCCCCATGTAGTGGATCTTTTTTTTTAGCATTTAAGTAGGCTGAGTGTTGTCCACCTTTAACAGAGATTCTCCCTTAAGAGTTCACATTACCTCTGTGATATTCTTGCCAAGAATGTTTAACCTGAATCCAATCATGATGAAACAATCAGGACAATCCAGAATATGGGACATGCTACGTGACAACCAACCCAAACTCTCCAGTGTTAGTGGCATGAAAGACAGAAAAATACAAGGGACTGTTTCTGATTAAAGGAGACTACAGAGATGTGGCAACCAGATGGAATGCATGACTCTTGATCAGGTTGTGGACCAGAAAAAAAGCTACAAAGGACATTTTTAAACAGTTGGGGAAATGTGAATATGGTCTGTTTATTAGATAACTTTGATGCTAAATTTCTTTGAGTGGGATATATCATGAGGTCATGTGGGAGAATGAGCTCGTTCTTAGGAAAAGCATGCTGATATACAGGGGGCTCTGCAACTTTATTTCCAGTGATTTACGCCAAAATGAATACATGTGGGTATGTGCATAGGAATTAAATGTGGTAAGGGGTTGACAAATGATTAATTAAAGTGAAGGGTACAGAAGTATTCATTGTTCTGTCTTTTTAACTTTTCTGCAGGTTTTTCATTTTTCAAAGTAAAAAGTTGAGCAGAAAAAGAACCTTTCTTTTTCTTCTTCTTCTTTTTTTTTTTTTTTTTTTTTTTAAAGACGTAGTCTCGTTCTATCACCCAGGCTGGAGTGCAGTGGTGAGATGTCGGCTGACTGCAAGCTGCGCCTCCTGGGTTCAAGCAATTTTGTGTTTTTAGTAGAGACAGGGTTTCACCATGTTGACCAAGGTGGTCTCAAACTCCTGACCTCAGGTGATCTGCTTGCCTCGGCCTTCCAAACTGTTAGGATTGCAGGTGTGAGCCACTGTGCCTGGCTAAGAACTTTTCTTTGACCTATATCTGCCTATAGCTACATCCAATTTATCTGCTGGTCTTCTCAGCTAAACTTCTGAAGTCATTGACACTCAATGCTCGGACTGACTGCCTCACCTCACATCCACCAGTGGTTTCTGCTCCCACCGCTGCCTTGAAACTGCTCTTATCAGGGCCCAGACAAACTCCATGCTGGCAATTCCAATGGTGGTGTTCCACATAGGTGACTGCTTCCTCATTCTTGAAACAGTCTTGTCTCTTAGCCTCTGGGATAGCTTATCTCTTGGATTTCCTTCTATCTCACTGATCTCTTTCACTCTTCTTTGCTTGTTCCCTTTTCTCCACCCAGCCTGTAGATTCTGGGCACCTCAGAGCTCAGACTCTTCCTTCTTTAAATTCTCATTTGCTGATGTCATCAATTTGTATCAATTTAAAAAAAAACCGAGTTTGTTCCAGTAATACCCAAATATGTACCTCTAGGTTGGATCTTTCCCACACTTGACTACTTGACAACTCTCTTCTTGACACACTCCTTGGCTATTTCACAGACATCTCAAGTTTAACTGTTAGTCATTTTTTCATTAACTGAGCCTATATTGATGCAGCACCTGCTGTGTACTAAGCAACTGGGGATATAGGGAGGAAAAACAATACGACTGTACCATGAGAGCACATTCTAGTTGGAAGAGAAGGATGATAAGCAAATAAGTAAGAATTCTTTTGTGGTTAGTGCTATGAAGAGAATAAAATAGGAAATATGTTGGATACATTGGATGGACAGTCTATTTTGGATGATCAGAGAAGACCTCTGAGCCTGATGCAGGTGAACCCCAAAATTGGGGCTTAGCCTGGGAGGGTTATTGGCTTTGCTCAAGAAAGAATTGAAGAGTGAGCTGACACTGAAAGAAAGCAAGTTTATTAGAGCAATAGTGTATAGCAAAATGGTGGCTCCGTAGACAGGGCAGGGCTATCCCATAGACAGAGGAGCCCAGAGGAGCCCAGAGGAGCCATGTACAGCAAAGTGGCTGCTCCACAGAGCAGTCCTGAGCAACAACGGCAGTGTGAGGCAGCAGTAGCAATGTGGAGAAGGAGTCAGAGCAGGAGCTGCTGCTTGGATTGCTGGAGTTATATTTATACCCACTCTTAATGATATGCGAATTAAGGGGTGAGTCATTCAGAATTTTCTAGAAAAAGGGTGGAGAGTTCCTGGAACCATATAAGGTAACTTCTGGGTCACTGCCATGGTACATTGCTATGGTATTTGTAAACTGTCATGGGACCGGTGGGAGTCTATTTAGTAATGAAAAATGAGGGTAGCCAGAGGTCACTTTGGTGGCCATGTACTGGTTTCAGCTGGATTCCTTACTGCATCCTGTGTGTGTGTGTGTGTATGTGTGTGTGTTTGTGTGTGTGTGTGTGTGTTTGCGTATGATGGAGTCTTTCTCTGTCACCCAGGCTGGAGTGCAGTGGCATGATCTTGGCTCACTGCAACCTCCGCCTCCCGGGTTCAAGCAATTCTCCAGCCTCAGCCTCCTGAGTAGCTGGGATTACAGGCATGCGCCACTGCACCTGGCTAACTTTTGAATTTTTAATAGAGACGGGGTTTCACCATGTTGGCCGGGCTGGTCTTGAACTCCTGACCTCAAGTGATCCACCCACCTTGGCTTCCCAAAGTGCTGGAATCACAGGCTACCACGCCTGACCTTGCATCCTGGTTTTGATCACCAGGGTCCTTATAGGTGCTCAGAAAGTGAGTCCTGCTGATCTACCTCAAAGAGACCAAAATGAGACCAAGGTGAGAAGACAGGGCCAGAATAAGGAGGTTTAGAGAGGAGGGCTCTAGGCTGAGGGGAAGGCTAGTTTTGACACCCTGAGGGAGGAATTGCTTGGCTCCAGAACTGAGATGTGTCCAAATCTAGTTTTTAATGTGTCCCCAGGACAAGAGCTTTGATCTCTTCTTTCTCTGGTTTATATCTTTGAATTTCCGGCCACGTAAGACCTGCTCACCCACTCTGTCTGAAAAACCTTTGGTTGACCTTGAATTTCTATTCTGGAATCTTCTTCAAATTAGCAGCAGTTTTTTCTCTGAGCTAGAAAGCTCTTTGATTCTTTTATTGGCAACAAGTCAGGAATTTTAGAACAAGATGCAGGCATTCGTCACAGTTTTACAGTCCTTCTTTTCCACATGCAAAGTGCAAATAATAATCCTGACGTCTGCTTGAAGGGGAAAGGTTTCCATTGTCCAGGGGGTCTTGGGTCCCACCCCCAGCCCATCCTCTACCCTCCACAGCTGCCTTTGTTTTTCTGGAGGCTGGAGGAGACTGGGGAGACAGAGGTCTTGGGACTGACAGCTGACACTCGCTTAAGCGTAAGCGTCCCTCCAAGCAAAGTAGAAAGGGCGACCTGACCCTGTTCTGTAACCTTCTCTGTAGAAAGTGCAGTGATGCTGACAAAGATGATGATAAAATCTCCTGCACCTCCCTCAGGGCTGACTCCCACTAGGCCTTGCTAATGAGGCACGATCCATCTTCTCCTAAATAGGGGGAAACCACTCCTTAAATAAATTAGAATCACTCTTAGAACCTAGGGTTTTTTGTTTGTTTGTTTTTGAATGGGCAATATATCCATATCTTCCTAAAATTTAAAAAATAAAGATAAAAAAATTTCTTTCTTTTTTTTTTTTTTTTTTTGAGATGGAGGCTCGCTGTGTCTCCCAGGCTGGAGTGCAGTGGCGTGATCTCGGCTCACTGCAAGCTCCGCCTCCCGGGTTCACGCCATTCTCCCGCCTCAGCCTCCCAAGTAGCTGAGACTACAGGCGCCCGCCACCAACCCCGGCTAGTTTTTTTTTGTATTTTTAGTAGAGACGGGGTTTCACCATGTTAGCCAGGATAGTCTCGATCTCCTGACCTCGTGATCCACCCGCCTCGGCCTCCCAAAGTGCTGGGATTACAGGCTTGAGCCACCGCGCCCGGCCAAAAAAATTTCTAAAACCGTCTTCCCAAGGCCCTACTCACAACTTCTTGGTTTTCATTCACCTCTATCCCCTGCCCTTCAAATGTATAACCACTATTATCAGTTTCTCGTGTATCCCGATGTGCGGCCCATTTGGAACTGAAGACTGCCATACATTCCATCTTTCGGGCAGCTTCCACTTCCAGGAAAGGAACCAAGAATAAACCTACCACAAATCTTCCATTCAGGGGAATTTCATGGCCATGAAGTAGACACAGAGACTATCTGCACCTGCATAAATAAACCTCATCACAAACTTCTAAAATATCCTGTTTCTTCTCCTAAAAACCCATTTGTAAACCTATTTGTTCTTCTCATGGTAGCCCTCCTATTCCCCTTCTAAGGCATATAAGCCCCCAGTTCAGTTCTAATCACTCCATCATTGAGCACTTTCATGTGTCTATGCATGTGTCTGGTAATTAAACTCTTTTTTCTTGCTAATCTGTCTTTTCTCAGTTTAATTTGCAGTCCCCCAAGTATTGAAACTGAGAGTAAAGTTTGTATTCCCCAACACCTGCGAAGACTTTATGGGGGAGGGTGTATATAAACAAATATATTATTTTACATCCTACCCCATACACCTTTTTTAAAATTTTGAGACAAGATATTGCTCTGTCGCCCATGCTGGAACGCCGTGGCATAATGACAGCTCACTGCAGCCTCAACATCCTGGGCTCAAGCGACCTTGACACCTCAGCCTCCTTAGTAGCTGGGACTGCAGGCACTCACCACCACACTTGACTTTTTTTTGTATTTTTTGTAGAGATGGGATTTCGCCATGCTGGCCAGGCTAGTCTCAAACTCCTGAGCTCGAGCAATCCTCCTGCCTCGGCCTCCCAAAGTGCTGGGAGGTGTAAGTCTCCTCCCACACCCGGCTTCCATACATATACCTTTAAAAAAAAAAACCAACAAATGATTTTGTACTATAGGCTGGGCACGGTGGCTCACACCTGTAATCCCAGCACTTTGGGAGGCCAAGGCGGGAGGATCACTTGAGGTCAGGAGTTTGAGACCAGCCTGGCCAACATGGCAAAACCCTGTCTCTACTAAAAATACAAAAATTAGCCAGGTGTGGTGGCGCATGCCTGTAGTCCCAGCTGCTTGGGAGGCTGAGGCATGAGAATCACTTAAACCTGGGAGGCAGAGATTACAGTGAGCCAAGATTATGTCGCTGTACTCCAGCCTGGGTGACAGAGCAAGACTCTGTCTCAAAAAAAAGAAAAAGAAAAAGGAAAAACATTTTGTACTATATAACTGTTATGCATCTTGCTTTTCTTTCACTTGGTAATATAACTTGGAAGACTTTCGATGTCTGTATATAGAGATAATCCTGTTTTTTTGTGCCTGAATAGTATCCATTGCATGCATGTGGCTATACATTTTCAAATAAATATTAAATTATGAATAAAGTACAATAAATATTCAATCCCCTCCAAAATTCCTGTTGAAATGAAATGCACCGGTATTAAGAGGTATGTCCCCTGGCAGAGCTCTGCACATCTGTAATCCCAGCTACTTGGGAGGCTGAGACATGAGACTTGCTTGAAACTGGGAGGCAGAGGTCAAGGTGGGCCGAGACTGTGCCGCTGCACTTTAACTTGGGTGACAGAACAAGACTCTGTCTCAAAAAAACAAAAAAAAAAACAAAAAAAAACCCAGCCACACAAGGTGGCTCACACCTGTAATTTCAGCACTTCAGGAGGCCGACGTGGGTGGATCACCTGAGGTGAGGAGTTCAAGACCAGTCTGGCCAACATGGCAAAACCCTGTCTCTATTAAAAATACAAAAATTAGCTGGGTATTGTGGTGGGTGCCTGTAATCCCAGCTACTTGAGAGGCTGAGGCAGGAGAACCACTTGAACCTAGGAGGCAGACGTTGCAGTGAGCCAAGATCACGCCATTGCACTCCAGCCTGGGCAACAAGAGTGAAACCCCACCTCAAAAAAAGAAAAAAATTAGTATTTATCTAATGGCCTTGCTGAGGGGTATTTGGGTGTTTTGATCAAACAGCATCGCAGTGAGGCAACAAATAACTATACATGGTTTCATCCATGTACAAGTTTATCTGTAGAATAAATACCTCCTATTGTATTTGTACCTCCAGTGTGTATTTGTAGTTCTGATAGTTTTTGCCAAACTGGCTCCCATGGAAGTCGAACCAAAGTACATTCCCACCAGCAATGCAGGCAGGCGGGAAAGACGGATTCAGTGGGGGCAAACCAGTGGCATCCCTAGGAATTTGGGGTGGGGAATTCACCTGGCTTATTTAGCTTTCCTCGGTGTAAACATACAATAAACTTCTTATGGAAAAGGGGCATGGGGACTTTTAGCGCACCTTGCGCAGGGGCAGTGGTGAAAATAGCAATATCTATCCCTGTGTAGGAATGAAGATGTGAAAGACAGTGTCAGGAGATTCAGGCCACCAGGTGGATTTTCCCAGGGGTTCTCCTAGCAACCTCCTGTTGGAGCTCACTCTGCTTCCCCAAGCTCCCTGACAAAGCTGCTGAAGGCTCCCTCTCAGCTCCCTCAGCCCAAGTCACCAACCCCTCAACCCACCTTCAGAACTGGCCTCTCAGGACTGACTTCTCCACTCGAGCCCCATCCTACAGCCCTCTCCAGGCGTTAATCTTACTGGCTGGCCCCCTTGGCTCTTTCGACTCTCTGCTGTCTGTGGCCGCCAAGTTTCTTACTTCTTCGACCCCCAGAGGACTTCATTCTGACCTCTGCCTGTGCATCTCTGCTCATTCTTCCTTTTCTATTCTTCAAGTTCGATAGCTCTTCACGGTTTTCACCTTGGTCCATCTCTCTTCCCATTCTGTGTGTTCTTCCTATTTTACTGTTTTATTATTTTTACCACAAAGTCTCTTATTTTTTTCTTTATTTTTCTTTTCTCTATTTTTATTTTATTCTTGTCCTTTTTTCTTTCTTGCTATTTTTTATATTTTTATTTTTGATTCATTTTATTTAGTTATTTATTTATTTATTTAGTTAGTTAGTTTTGAGATGGAGTCTTGTCCGGTCACTCAGGCTGGAGTGTAATGGTGCAATCTTGGCTCACTGCAACCTCTGCCTCCTGGGTTCAAGCGATTCTCCTTCCTCAGCCTCCTGAGTAGCTGGGATTACAGGTGCCTGCCACCAAGCCCGGCTAATTTTTTTTTTTTGTATTTTTAGTAGAGACAAGGTTTCACCATGTTGGCCTGGCTGGTCTCGAACTCCTGACCTCAGGTGATCCACCTGCCTCAGCCTCCCAAAGTGCTGTTCTGGAGTTACAGGCATAAGCCACTGTACCGGCCAATTCATTTTAATAAATTTTATTGAGCTATAATTTACATACAATAAAATTCATTCATACATTTTAAGCATTCAGTCGGATGACTTGACAAATGCATACACCTAAACAAGATATAACACCTGTCCATCACCCCAGAAAGTGTTTTAGTCCCCCACTTGCCATCCCTTCAGTCCCAGTTCATCGTTCATCTGCTTTGTGTAACTATAAATTCATTCTGTTTAAAAATTTTATATAAATGGAATCATATGGTAGGCACTCTTGCATCCAGCTTTTATTTTACACAGTGATTTTAAGACTCATCCATGTTGTTGCATCTATTAGTAATTTCAATCTTTTTATTACTATCCCTTTCTATGAAGAGACCAAATTTTGTTTACCCATTTCCTAGTTGATGGATTACTTGAATCGTTTCCAATTTTTAGCAATTATGAATAAAGCTGTTATGCACATTTGGATACAAGCCTTTTAAAAAGACAACCTATTATTCCAGTGTAGACTTCCACCAGCTTTTGAGCAATCAAATGAAACAGCACTATGGTGGCTACTAGCTACTTATGCCTATTCACATTTGTGTACAGGTCATTTTATGGGCCTATGTTTTTATTGCACTTCAGTAAATATATAACAGTAGAATTGCTGGGTCATATGGTGGGTGTTTGTTTAGATTTAAAATAAACTCCAGTAGTTCTCCCAAGCAGTTGTACTATTTTATTTTATTTGTATTTTTATTTTTTGAGACAGGGTCTTACTCTATCACCCAGGCTGGAGAGCAGTAGTGTGATCATGGCTCACTGCAACCTCGACCTCCCTGGCTCAGGTGATTCTCCCACCTCAGCCTCCTGGGGTGGTTGATATTACAGATGTGAGCCACCACACCCAGCTATTTTTTTGTATTTTTAGTAGAGATGGGGTTTTGCCATGTTGCCCAGGCTGGTCTCAAACTCCCGGGCTCAAGCAATCTGCCTGCCTTGGCCTCCCAAAGTGCTGGGATTACAGACGTGAGCCACTGCATCCAACCTGTACTATTTTAAGTTCTTGCCAGTGAGCTAGGAGAGTTTCAGCTGCCCTACATTCTAACGAACACTGGTATTACACATCTTTTTAATTTCAGCCATGCTTGTGGTGTGAGGTACATCTTACTGTGGTTTCATTCTGCATCTCCCTGAAGACTACTGAGGGTGAGCATCTCTTCCTGTGGGTGCTGGCAATTTGCATGTCCTTTGTGAAGGGTCTTTGTGAAGTGTCTGTTCATGTCTTTTGCTCAGTTTTCACTGTTTGCCTTCCTATTAGTGAGTTGTATGGATTCTTTATGTATTTGAAATGCAAATCCTTTTTCAGATACAGATGCTGTGAACATTTTCTCCCAGTCTGTAATTTGGCTTTTCAGAGCAGTAAGTTTTCACCCTGATGAAGTCCGACCCTCTGCCATGGTGGGCCTGGCCTTTAGCCCCGCTCACTCCTTTGGGGTCTCCTTTAACTAATTCTTTAAAAAAAATTTTTAAATAATTTTTATTGATATGGAACTTTTCATGAATTTGCAAGTCATCCTTGCAGGGGCCATGCTAATCTTCTCTGTATTGTTCCAATTTTATTTATTTATTTAGAGACAGAGTGTCACTCTGTTACCCAGGCTGGAGTACAGTGGTGTGATCTCGGCTCATTGAAACCTGTGCCTTCTGGGTTCCTGCTTCAGCCTCCCGAGTAGCTGGAATTACAGGCAAGCACCACCACGCCTGGCTAGTTTTTGTAGTTTTAGTAGAAACGGAGTTTCACCATGTTGGCCAGACTGGTCTCGAACTCCTGGCCTCCAGTGATCCACCCACTTCAGCCTCCCAAAGTGCTGGGGTTACAGACGTGAGCCACAGTGCCCCGCCTTCATTCCAATTGTATATATGTGCTGCCAAGGAGAGCACTTTAACTCCTTTCAATCCTTTGCTTTCCTGCTTTGCATATCAGCTTGCCCAGCTCTTGTATCCAGTCTTGCGTAAAACCTTTCTCAGTACTCAATTTTTTTTAAAAAGAGAGAGGGTGGATGCTCCTTGGAAAGGAGAGACGATCTTTCAGTCCTTCTCTCACGGTTCTTTCTCTTCCTCCCCATCTGCCCTCTCCTCCCCAGCCCTGCACATCATCTCTTCTTTTCATTCGCTTTATTCCTGCTTTACTTCCTTTCCCCTTCTAAATCTCATCTATCTTGGGCAATCAAATTAACTTTTTAAGGTAAAATCAGGTCCCCCTCCCCATAGAGGCTTTTGTGCAAAGTGTTCTAACAAAAACATCTCCAGCTTCAATACTGCCAGAACAAATTCTCAGGGGTAGGCACCTAGAACCTAAATCCTGCCTTACCAGGAACCCCAAATTGCAGTGTTATGGAAATGAAAAGAGACCCCAGACAGGTCAAATTGAGGAGATGGTATTTCTTCTCCTGTAACGCTCTCACCTGTGTGAGCTCCCTCTCCAGGTGTGTACCTCTTGTCAGATGAGATGATGAGCGTCCATGGCAATGCTAATTACTCTCACCTGCAACACAGCCACTCACCTGGGTAGCTTTTAATTTCCCCCACTCTCTCCCAGAGCTTGGCTCTACCCATTAGACAGTTAGACTCTGGAGGTTTTCAGAGTGTGGTCCCCAGAGCAGCTGCATCTGCACCACCTGGCAACTTGCTAGAAATGCAGTTTCTAATTAGGTCCCACGCTTGCACATGCATCAGAACCCCAGGCAGGGGCTGCTAGAACAGTCAGAACAAAGATTGCCGGGACCGGCCACGGAATTCAGTGGGTCTGAAGTGGGGCCTGAAAATGTGCATTTCTAACAGGTTCCCAGGTGACAATGTTGCTGTGGCTCCTGGGGGCCCTCTGAGAAACACCACATTAAAGATTCTAATTCAGCTAGTGTGGGTCAGACAGTCCGGGCATCCCATGTTCCAACGCTCCCCTCTGTTGTGCAGCCGAGGTTGGGAGCTCCTGGTCCATGGTCTGTGTTGCTGCATGGCTAGAGCCGCACATCTGCAGAAGACAAGAAGGATCCTCCTAAAGGGCTTCTTCCTTCAGCTAAGTTTTCATCACAAGCAAACTCCGCGTGTCTAGTGTACTTGGGGCTTGTAATTTTCCTCCAAGGACCTGTAGGACCCTCTCCAAGTTTGAGCAGGTCTGGCATCGCAGGGTGCTGGGGCCTGCTGGCAGCTCACATGCTTGGCCTCAGGTGCTCTGGGAGCTGTGAGAGTTCGACCCAGAAAGGTGGATCCCTTGAGAGCTCTGGGCAGGGCCATAGCCCCCTTGGTTGGAAAGGGATACGTCCCTTTTGGTGCTGGAGAGCACTAAGCATTGAAGCTGTTGCCAAGGGCCTCTGGAATGTGACTGTTTCTGAGGCTGTTACAAAATTATATTAAATTCCCAAATGACTGTATTCATTGTAACATATGCAAGCTTTTTATGTATCAGCCATGCTTATATCAGGTCACCTAAGAGTTTTAATTGTTTTTACTATTTTATTGATGCATAATTTGCATATAGTAAAATGCATAAATCTTCAGTGGATGCTCAGTGAATTTTTACCTATGTACACACCCGTGTAACCACCACCCAGATCAGGATAGAGAACATTTCCATCATCCTAGTAAGTTCCTTCAGGTCCTTTCTCACTCAATCCCCATCTCCCACTGCCCTAAACAAGTAGACACTATTCTGACCTCTCTCAACATATGTAGATAAGTCTTGCCTTTTTTTTTTTTTTAAGGGTCTTTCTCCTCTGTCACTTGGGCTGGAGTGCAGTTGTGTGATCATAGCTCACTGCAGCCTTGAACTCCTGGGCTTAAGAGGTCCCCCCACCCCAGCCTCTCGAGGAACTGGGACTACAGGTGTACACCACCACACCCAGCTAATTAAAATTTTTTTTTTTTTTTTGTAGAGATGGGATCAGCCTATGTTGCCCAGGCTGATCTTAAATTCCTAGACTCAAGGGATTCTCTGGCCTCAGTCTCTCAAGGTTCTAGGATTACAGGTGTGAGCCACTGTGCCTGGCTTGTCTGATTTCTTGCAATCAATATTGTGTTTTTGAGATTCAGTTGTATTTATTGTAAGAGCAACTCATTCATTTTTCTTGCCGTGCTGTACACCGAAATGTATTTATCTATTCTTCTATTGTTGGGCATTTGGGTTGTATTTAGTTTTTGGCTGTTACCAATTTAGTGACAATGCGCATTTTTGTACATGTGTTTTGGTGTGCGTAAGCACTCATTTCTTTCAGGGTATATACCCAGGAGTGGAACTGCTTGGTCACATGGTGAGTGCATGTTTAATTTTAGAAGAAACTGCCAAATGGTTCTCCAAAGTGCTTATACTGGTTTATACTTCCACCAGCAGCATGTAAGAGTTCACTTCCTCCACATCCTCACCAATGCTTGATATTTTCAGAGATTTAATTTTAGTCATTCTAGTGAGTGTATAGTCACGGCATATTGTGGGTCTAATTTGCATTTCCCTGTAACCATTGAGGTTGAGCATTTTTTTTTTTTTTTTTTTTTGAGACGGAGTCTTGCTCTGTTGCCCAGGCTGGAGTGCGCTGGCACAATCTCGGCTTACTGCATCCTTCACCTCCTGGGTTCAAATGAATCTCCTGCCTCAGCCTCCCAAGTAGCTGGGATTACAGGCGTGTGCCACCATGTCTGGCTAATTTTTTGTGTTTTTAGTAGAGACAGGGTTTCACCATGTTGGCCAGGCTGGTCTTGCACTCCTGACCTCAAGTGATCCACTCACCTCGACCTCCCAAAGTTCTGGAATTACAGGCATGAGCCACCGCGCCCGGCTGATGTTGAGCATCTTTTTATAAACTTACTGGCCATTTGGATATCCTGTTGTGTGAAGGCCTTTTAAATTCATTTGCGCATATTTTTTTCCTGTTGGATACCGACACCTTTAATAAAGGTAAAAGGGTTATGAAATAACACCTTACTCATGCCAGCAGTTAAGAGGAAACTGAAGTGGGTTTGTGAAGAAAGTGATGAGGGAGAAAAGGACTCTACATCTCAGATCTCTGAAGCTTACTGGTCTCTGTCTCCCCAGAACCTAGCACACAGCTCAGCACAAGACAGGAACCCAACAAAAGTTCATCAAATAAGGGGACTGTCCTTGTTTTGGGGGGCTGTTGTGGACTTTGCAATGCATGATCCTCTTTACTATTCCATCTCTCTGAAGCTACACAAGACCCTGGGACCCCTCCAATTCTGGACAGGTGGCCCATAAGTAGCCTCAGGCCATGGCTCACTAAGACAGCCCAGATTCAGTCTTGCTGATTAGCCTACTTGAATCCCATGGAAAACCTCTCCTGTCACTGGAGTACTCCACAAGCCCTGGGGACTGCACTATTATTTACATCCCAATTTCTTTAAATTCAAGATTTGTATCCAATAGCGTTGTCTCCCTGAACCTGGATCCCCAGGTCCTCAGAAGAGTCAGGGACCACAAGTTGCCCTCACCAGCCCAGATCTCTGCTGAGCACTTGTTCTACCTGGGATGAGTTCCTGGAGATAAACCTTGTGTGCATTGCGTTATTCTGTGCGCACAACTCAGTTAAGTGGCCTCCAGCGCTACTCATCATCCTGCCACCTGGCTACCAAGAGGCCCAATCAGTATCTGTGGACTGAGTGGATAAAGAATAATTTAGGGTCCAATCCATTTTCTAATCCAGTAAGCCATCTTTCATTTCTACCATCTTGGGCAAAAGGAAAAAAAAAAAAAAAACGGGAATGTCTTTCTTTCTTTCTTCTTTTTTTTTTTTTTTTGAGACACAGTCTCACTCTGTCGCCCAGGGTGGAGTGCAGTGGGATGATCTCAGCCCACTGCAACCTCTGCGTCCTGGGTTCAAGCAATTCTTCTGCCTCAGCATCTTGAGTAGCTGAGATCACAGATGTACACCACCATGCCTGGCTACTTTTTGTAGTTTTAGTAGAGATGGGGTTTCACCATGTTGGCCAGGCTGGTCTCAAACTCCTGGCCTCCAGCGATCTGTCCTCAGCCTCCCAAAGTTCTGGGATTACAGGCATGAGTCACCATGCCTAGCCAGGAACATCTTTTTATGCTTTACCAGAAACTCAAACATCTTGATGTTTTCTTGTTCTTGATGATTTTGTTAAAGTCCAGACATTCCTTGATCATTGAAGACTTCTGTGTCAGCTAAGTTGTTTGAAGCAGTAAATCCCAGCTCTACATTACCTTCATAATATGTGTGCAACTGAAAAAGAATGTTAAAGAAGACAATAAAATGCTCAATGGTAGAGTTCTGAAATAATCAGAATTAATCAATCAATCATGTATTTATTCAAATGACTAACACTTATTATTATGTATCTCCATGGAGCCATGCATGGCGTGAGGGATGTGACACTGGAGATTTAAGTCTTGTGGTGGATGGGCTTTTTCTTGAACTCCTGACCTCAAGTGATCTGCCCGCCTCAGCCTCCAAAAGTGCTAGGATTACAGGCGTGAGCCACTGCGCCAGGCCTTGGATGGGCTTTTGTAACCAAGTATGTCTTCCTGGTGCCTTATCCATGATTGTTTCTTGGTATGGGATTTTCTCCCACTCTTGTGAATCCCCTGGTATTCCACCCACAGCTGCTGAAACCCAGTCCCTAGCTGGTTCCAGTGTCTGATTGTGCTAGGTTGTAATTCCATGTGCTACCAGGAGGTGTCTCTCTCTAACACCTGATGCTACCGCGGCTGAAATGTTGGTTTCTGTATGACAAATGAGAACAGTGTTAAAGTCAATTTTGTGTTTGAAGTTTTATCTCAAAAATAAGTTAACTGTGAATAAAAAGTTATCTTGGTCAGTGAAGGGTATGTAAACTTTTTTGTTTATTTTTCATTTTTTGTATCTTCATGAACACATGTAAAAGTTTTTGGAATGGCATCGTCCAATGGAACTTTTTGCCATGTTAGAAACGTTTTACAATCTGCTCTGTCCAATAATTGTAGCCACTAGCCACATGGAGCTAGTCAGCAGTTGAAATGTGGCAAGTGAGACTGAGAAACTGAATTTCAGATTTTACTTAATTTTAATTAATTAATTGATAAATTTTTAGAGACAGAGCTTAACTTGGTTGCCCAGGCTGGAGTGCAGTGGCGTGCCATAGCTCACTGCAGCCTCAAATTCCAGTCAAGCTAGGACTACAGGCAAGCATCACCACGTCCAGCTAATTTTAAAATTATTTTTCCTAGGGATGGATCTCACTGTGTTGCCCAGGCTGGTCTTGAACACATAGCCTCAGGCAATTCTCTGCTTTGATTTCCCAAAGTGCTGGGATAACAGGCATGAGCCATCATGCCCAGCCTTATTAAATTTAAACAGCTACATGTGGTCACTCTATGGAGCAGCATAGCTTTATAATAATTTTTTTAAATTAATTAGTTTTAACAATTGACACATTGTCATTGTACATATGTATGGGGTGCAGTTTGATGTTTTAATACATATGTTGTATAATGGTCAAATCAGGGTAGTTAGCATATCAATCACCTTATGCATTTATCATTTCCTTGTGGTAAGAACATTCAAGAGCCTCTCTTCTAGCTATTTTGTAATATACAGTATCTTACTGTTAACCATAGCCACCCTACTGTGTAACAGAACCCCAGAATTTATGCCTCCCATCTAATTGTAATTTGTACCTGCCAACTGACCTCTCCCCATCGTCCACTCTCCCCTGCCCTTCCCGGGCTCTGGTAACCACTGTTCGACTCTCTGATTCTTCTTCTATGAGATCAATTTTTTTTTTTTTTTTTTTTTTAGATTTCATATATGAGTGAGATCATGCGGTATTTGTCTCTCTGCGTCTGGCTTATTTCACTTAATATGATGTCCTCCAAGTTCATCCATGTTGTTGAAAATGACAGGATTTCATTTTTTTATGGCTGGTAGAATCATTTTTGTTTCTATTATTTCAGCAAAGGAGAATCAGGAGAGAAAATGCCAGAACAGAGTACAGCCAGTCGGTCTCCTTACCAGTGTCAGGGCAGATTAGTGTAAGACTGCAGAGTCCTAGAGATTTGTGGGTCAATTCTGGCCTTGCCACTTCATAGCTGCTGTGATGTTAGGTAAGTGAGTTCATCGCTCTGAGCCTCAGTTTCTCCATCTGTAGATTGGGGATTGTAATGCCAACCTCAGAAGACTACTGTGAGGACTGAGTGAAGTACTGTGTGCGGCACTCAGGGTATGGGAGCATCGACTTACATAGTGAGGGCTCAGTGAAAGTCCCTCTGCCTCTGCTGGTGGTGATGGTGGCACTGACAGCGGATTGATTATTCACCAAACTGGTCTTCCTGCTCACTGTCTCTACAGGGGCTAAATCAGGGGGAGGACACAGTCCAAGGTCAAGAGCATCAAGCAAAGAATTAGTCAGCTCACAGCCTAGGAGTCAGGCTGTTGTGTCAACTGCATTAACCCAGAGATCAGAAGCAAAGGGGCTTACAGAAAAATTCCAAGAACAGAACAAAGGGATTTTTTTTAAAACTCTTCACTGACATTCCCCAAATATTAACATTTTGCCACATTTGCCTTACTGTTTTCTCTGTCTCTGTGTACAAATATATATATTTTTGTGAATCATAGGAGAGTAAATTGCAGATATGATGTCCTCTATCTCCCAAAGCTTCAGTGTATAATTCCTGAAAAGTAAAGGACATTCTGCTACACAGCCACAGTGCAATGACTAAGTCAGGAAATGAACACTGATTCAATACAATTAGCTAATCTACAGACCATATTCAGATTTAGATGTCACCAACTGTCCCAGTAATGTCCTTTATAGCAACACAATATACCAGACCATGTGCTGCAGTTAGTTGCCCTGTCTCTAATCTCCTCCAATCGGCGACAGTTCCTTGGACTTTCTTTGTCTTTCATGACATTGACATTTTTGAAGAGTCCACACAGTTTTCTTGCAGAATGTCCCTCAGTTTGGGTCTGCTTGGGCAAGAATACTGGGGAAATGATGGCGTGTTCTCAGTGCATCAGATCAGTGGGGACAGGAGGTCCATTTCTTAGTTTGGGAGAATAAATTCTGATGAAAAATATTCCCAGTGAGAAGGAAAATCGAGAGGATCTAAGGAGGCTGGTGTGGTTTGTACAAGCAACTGTGATTCGCTCCCATTTTCCAAGGACAGACGCAAAGGGTGGAAGGCAGAGAACTCCACTCAGAGAGCAAGAGAACGGAGAGAAGAGTGGCTGAAAAGCTGGCCCCAGAAAAGAGCTGAGGCCCTGAAAAATGCTGAAGGCAACCAAACACGCTTCTAAATTGCTTGCTTAAAAAACACTCATTTGTTTTCCTGACAATAAAAAATAGAATGTGCTCATTGTGGAAAATACAAACGGTATAAAGAAGGAAACAGTAACTCCCTAAATCCTACACACCCAGCTGTAGTCACGACTAATATTTTGGGTATTTTCCTTCCCCGCCTCCAGGAAAGGGTTTTAAAGCTGCGCTTGCAGCGTGAAACAAAGTGAGAAAGAGTTGAGCTTCTCGGCGTGGGGAAGGTGATGTCATGGCAGCGGGGGCGGCGGGAAAGGGCTGCCTGTGCTTCCCCTTCACTCTTCACTGTTCAAGCGGCTGTGGGCTGGGCAGGAGGGAGGCAAGTCTAGGGTGCATTGGGGAGCCTAGAACCACTACTATGCTCTGCAAAACTCTGAGGCGCTTCCAAAGTTTGGAGCTGGGCACGTATTTTACTGATGTCTAAAAATCGTAAGCGGTTGTGGGAGGGGAGGAGAAGGGTGTTGGGGTGACGGGGTGTCGGCGATGGAGACTCAGCTGTGTGCGCCCCTCATTCAGACGAGGGAGACCTGCCAGGGTGGGGCTGGGCAGGGAGCTTCAGGGGAAGAATCCGTCCTGAGGGTGGAGAGCTACAGAGTAAGGGGGCCAGGCTGTCGGCATTAGAGGGGTGTCCGTCTGCGTTTGATTGCAGCCCAGCCCCCAGGCTCCAGAATCTGGGAACCGCGAAGGAGCCGCCCTTATCAGGCAGTAGGGCGAGCTGCCCCAGGAGACGGTCTCCGTGCTGAGGGCGTTCCTCGGCCTGGGTCGTGGCGCCTACTAGCAGGGGGTTCCGGGATTCCCAGGGCAGGTCTGTCTGGTGTGTGGTGTTCAACGGACTTGAGGCCTGCGGCCCTGAAGGCTGGGTGGGGCCGGGAGGCTTAGAGGCAGCCATGTTTAAAGGGAGCCAGAGCAGGGAGGGAAACGGAGCTCTTTCCCGGGGGCTGTTCCTGCCGATGGACAAGGCAGATGTGTACAATGATTATAGTCTTTTTGTTTGTTTTAAGAGACAACCTTGCTGTGTTGCCCAGGCTGGAGTGAGTGCAGTAGCGTGTTCATTGCTCATTGCAGCCTCGAATCCCTGGGCTCAGGGGATCCTCCCACTTCAGCTTCCCAAGTAGCTGGGACTACAGGTGTGTGCCACCACGCCCTGCTCTTTTTTTTTTAGACGGAGTTTTGCTCTTGTTGCGCAGGCTGGCGTGTAATGGCACGATCTCAGCTCACTGCAACCTCTGCCTCCCCGGTTCAAGCAATTCTCCTGCCTCGGCCTCCCGAGTGGCTGGGATTACAGACATGCGCCACCGCCCGGCTCATTCTGTATTTTTAGTAAAGACAGGGTTTCTCCGTGTTGGTCAGGCTGGCCTCCACCTCCCGACCTCAGGTGATCCACCTGTTTCGACCTCCCAAAGTGCTGGGATTACAGGTGTTAGCCGCTGCCCCCAGACGCCCTGCTAATTTTTAGATTATTTATTTATTTTGAGACAGGATCTCACTCTGTCACCCAGGTTGGAGTGCAGTGGCACCATTATAGCTCACTGCAGCCTCAACCTCCAGGGCTCCAGGGATTCTCCTGCTTCAGCCTCCCAAGCAGCTGGGACTATAGGCGTGGGCCAGCCCATCAGACTAATTTTTTTTTCCCCAAGTCCTCACATCTCAGATGATCATCCAGCTAATTTTAAAAAGTTTTGTAGAGATGGGGGTCTTGCTATGTTGACCAGGCTGGTCTTGAACTCCTGGGCTCAAGCAGCTCTCCTACCTCAGCCTCCCAAAGTGTTAGGATTACAAGTGGGAGCCATCACACCACCCAGCCCGATTATAACATGTTAACTTTGGGCCAGGCACCGTGCTAAGTCTAAGTCTGTATATGTTCAGAGTAACCTTTGCAAATGGTCTATCCAGGTAGGTATTTATCATCCCTGTTTTACAGAGGACTCAATGGTAAATGATATGGCAGATGTGGTCAGTGCCCCAATGTCCCCCGGGCACTGGGAGGTGACCTCAGACCATTCCATGTGTGCTTGTGGCTCCCTGTATCTCTCTACAGGGCATGCTGTATGGCCCTTGGAGTGTTGGGAGTTAATGCTTCAAGAGGGATTCTTAGCTGGCAGGCGAGGGATGGGAGTTGTATGAAAACCCCAGGGTGCTTGCTCCTTGATGAGACAATTTTATTTTTAATTGTGGTTAAAAAAAAACACACACATAGCATAAAATTTACCATCTGAACTGTTTACAAGTGTATAGTACAGTGGTATTAACTGTTTGCACCTTGTTGTGTAATAGAATTTTTCATCTTGCAAAACTGAAACTCTGTACCCATTAAACAACTCCCCGTTCCCTCTCTCCGCAGGCCCTGGCAACCACATTCTACTTTCTGTCTGTGAAATTGACACTTTAGGTACCTTGTATGCAGTATGTGTCCTTCTGTGACTGGCTTATTTCACTGAGCATAATGTCCTCAAGATGCATCCATGTTGTAACGTGTGTCTGAATTTCCCCATTTAAAAAAAAAAAAAAATTGAGGTGGAGTCTCTCTCTGTTGCCCAGTATGGAGTGCAGTGGCACCATCTTGGCTCACTGCAACCTCAGCCTCCCAGGTTCAAGTGATTCCCCTGCCTCAGCCTCCCAAACAGCTGGGATTATAGGCGTCTGCCACCACACCTGGCTACTTTTTTTTTTTTTTTTGTATTTTTAGTAGAGATGGGGTTTCACCATGTTAGCCAGGCTGATCTCGAACTCTTGACCTTAGCTGATGCACCTGCCTCGGCCTCCCTAAGTGTTGGGATTATAGGCATGAGCCACTGCGCCCAATTTCCTTCTTTTTAAGTCTGAAAAATATTCCATTGTATGTATATACTACATTTTCTTTAATCATCTGTTGATGGATATATTTTTTAATTTTTAATTTTTGTGGGTACATAGTAGGTGTGTATATTTATGGGGTACATGAGATATTTTGATGCTAGCATACAATGCATAATGATCACATCAGGGTAAATGGGGTATCCATCACTTGAAGCATTTATGTTTTTTTTTTTTTGAGATGGAGTCTCGCTCTGTCACCTGGGCTGGAGTGCTGTGGCACGATCTCAGCTCACTGCAACCTCCACCTCCCAGGTTCAAGTGATTCTCCTGCTTCAGTCCCCCAAGTGGCTGGGATTACAGTCATGCACCACCACACCTGGCTACTTTTTTTCCTTTTTCTTTTATTTTTATTTTTTGTATTTTTAGTAGAGATGGGGTTTTACTATGTTGACCAGGCTGGTCTTGAACACCTGACTTCATGATCCACCCGCCTCAGCCTCCCAAAGTGCTGGGATTACAGGCGTGAGCCACCGTTGAACAGAGCTGCAACAAACATGGAAGTGCAGATATCTTTCATTATACTGATTTCCTTTTTGGGGGGTATATTTTTAGCAGTGGAATTGCTGGATCATATGGTAGTTCTATTTTTAGTTTTTTGAGGAACCTCCAAACTGTTCTCCCTAGTGGCTGTACTAATTTATATTCCCACCAACAGTGTACAAATGTTCCCTTTTCTCCACACCCTTACAGCATTTGTTGTTGCCTGTATTTTGGATAAAAGCCATTTTAACTTGGGTGAGATGACATCTCATTGTAGTTTTGATTTGCATCTCTCTGATGATCAGTAATGTTGAGAACCTTTTCATATGCCTGTTTGACATCTGAATGTTTTCTTTCGAGAAATGCCTATTCAGATCTTTTGCCCATTTTTGGTTGGATTATTAGGTTTTTTTCTATAGACTGGTTTGAGTTCCTTATATGTTCTGGCTATGAATTCCTTGTCAGATGAATAGTTTCCAGATATTTTCTCCCATTCTGTGGGTTGTTTCTTTGCTTTGTTGATTGTTTCCTTTGCTTTGCAGAAGCTTTTTAACTTAATATGATTTGTCCATGTTTGCTTTAGTTGTCTGTGCTTGTGGGGTGTTACTCAAGAAATCTTTGCCCAGTCCAATGTCCTGGAGAGTTTTTTCCCAATGTTTTCTTTTAATAGTGTCATAGTTTCAGGTCTTAGATTTAAGTCTTTAATATGTTTTGATTTGATTGTTGTATATGGCAAGAGATAGGGGTCTAGTTTCATTCTGCATATGGATATCCAGTTTTCCCAGCACCATTTATTGAAGAGACTATCCTTTCCTCAATGTATGTTCTTGGTACCTTTGTGAAAAATGAGTTCACTGTAGATGTATGGTTTTGTCCTGGATTCTCCATTGTTCTCCATTGGTCTGTGTGTCAGTTTTTATGCCAGTGCTGTGCTGTTTTAGTTACTATAGCTCTGTAATATAACTGGAAGTCAGGTTATGTAATTCCTCCAGTTTTGTTCTTTTTGCTCAGGATATCTT
The DNA here is from genome assembly GCF_000951045.1 of Mandrillus leucophaeus. NCBI lineage: Eukaryota > Metazoa > Chordata > Mammalia > Primates > Cercopithecidae > Mandrillus > Mandrillus leucophaeus. The sequence continues at coordinate 2,688,180 of NW_012102055.1, read as the reverse complement.
TGGCTACTCTGGGTCTTTGTGGCTCCATATAAATTTTAGGATTTTTTTTTTTCTATTTCTGTGAAGAATGGCATTGGTATTTTGATAGGGATTGTATTGAATCTGTAGATTGCTTGGGATAGTATGAACATTTTAACAATATTGGTTATTTCAATTCATGAACATGTAATTTTTTGGTGTCTTCAATTTCTTTCATTAAGATTTTATAGTTTTCATTGTAGAGATCTTTCACTCCTTAGGTTAAGTTATTTCCTAGGTATTTTATTTCATTGGTAACTATTATAAATGGAATTACTTTCTGGATTTCTTTTACAGATTGTTTGCTGTTGGCATGTAGAAATGCTACTGATTTTTGTATGTTGATTTTGTATCCTACAACTTTACTGAATTTATCAATTCTAATAGTTTTTGTTGATTGATATTTTTTGTTTGTTTGTTTCTTGTTTTTTGTATGAGACAAAGTTTCGCTCTTGTTGCCCAGGCTGGAGTGCAATGGTGCCATCTCGGCTCACTGCAACCTCTGCCTCCCAGGCTCAAGCAATTGTCTTGCCTCAGCCTCTCGAGCAGGTGGGATTACAGGCACCTGCCACCATGCCCAGCCAATTCTTTGTATTTTTAGTAGAGACTGGGTTTCACCATGTTGGCCAGGCTGGTCTTGAACTCCTGACCTCAGGTGGGCCACCCGCCTTGGCCTCTCAAAGTGCTGGGATTACAGGCGTGAGCTACCACGCCTGGTTGATATTTATTTGTTTTAACATTTAATTATTATTATTTTTAAAATAGAGATGGGGTCTTAGTGTATTGCCCCAGCTGGTCTCCAATTCCTGAGCTAGAGTGATCCTCTGGCCTTGGCCTCTCAAAGTGCTGGGATTACAGGTGTGAGCCACCACACCTGATCTGTTGATGAATATTTAGTTTGCTTCCACCTTGTGACTATTGTGAATAATGCTGCAGTGAACATACGTATGGGAATATCTCTTCAAAATCCTATTTTTAATTCTTTTAGATATATACCTAGAAATGGGATTGCTGGATCATACAGTAGTTTTAGTTTCAATTGATCCCCTACCTGTGTTTCCTGGAATCACCACCCAAATAAACTATATGCACCAAGCCTTGGTCTCAATATGTGCTTCTGGCAGGAACCTAAGGTTAAGCCTGTCACTTGCTTCAGGTTACTCAGTCAATAAATGGCTCTTCTGAATATCTATTGCTATAAAATGAACTGCCCCCAATCCAGTGGCTTAAAACAACACTTTGCAGTTACTTCTGCGAATTGACTGGGCTTAGCTGGGCAGCTTTCACTTGGGGTCTGCCATGGCTGCAGTCAGGTGTTGGCTGGGGCTGGAGGGTCTGAAGGCTTATCTGGGCTGGAGGCCCACAATGACTCACTTGCACACTGGCCATTGACGGCAGGAAGCTCAACTGAGGCAGTCAGCCAGAGCTTCTGAAAGGGATCTCTTCATGTGGTGAGGGCTTCCTCACAACATGGTGACTGAGTTCTGAGCGAAAAGTCTCAAGAACAAACATTCCAAGAGACAGGAACAGGAAACTCTTAAGGGCCTTGCCTTTAAATGGCAGTGTGACTTCTGCCATATGCATTTTAGAGCGGGGTGAAGAAATGGACCCCCTGGTGAGGGTGGGGCAAGGCCTTGCTGCAGAAGAATATGTGGGAAGGGAGAGATTTTTGTGGCCATCTTTGGAAAACACAGTTGGCCATGGTAACAGGGCCAGTATTCAGACCCAGGCAGTCTGACTTGAGAAGCTGATTGCAACCTCTATGCTGCCTCCATTTAAGAACACATTCTGAGAATTCTTGACCTTTCTAAGGGGCTGGAGAGCCAGCAATAATGGCAAACCTAAGAAATGCTATTTTTGTTTATTATGACCTCTTTTTAATGTCCAGACTGATGTGGCCTGGTGAATTACAGGTCTCAAGCAGATTCCAAAATGTAGAGACAGTAACCTTGATGTTGACTTTTGGAAAATTATAGAGCAGAGCATGACATAACTCATTTGTGAACAGCAGGGAAAAAAATGCAGTGATGGTGAGGTGGGAGAGTTTGGTGGGGATGAGCTCTGCCCAGCTGTGGTGGGTGACATAATGGCTCCCTAGAGATATCAAGTCCTAACCCTTGGAGCCTATAAATGTTACCCTGTAAGAAAAATGGGTTTTTGCAGAAGCGAATAAGAATCTTGAGATGAGAGATTATCCTGGACTGTCCAGTGGGCCCTAAATGCCATCACAAGTGTCTGTATAAGACAGAGGTAGACTTGACTCACACTCAGAGAAGAAAGCCATGTGAAGACAGAGCAGAGAAGGATTTGAAGACACTGGATGTGAGAATTAAAGTGATGTGGCCATAAGCCAAGGAATGCTGTAGTTCCCACAAGCTGGAAAAGGCAAGGAACAGTTTCTCTCCTAAAGCCTCCAGAGGGAGCACAGCCCCGCTGATGGATTGATTTCAGTTTGGTGGCACTGGTTTCAGACTTCTGGTCTCTAGGACTGTGAGATAATAAATTTCTGTTGTTTTAAGACCAAAAGTTCATGATAATTATAGCAACCACAGGAAACGAATACACAAACCAACTTTCTTTTTAGACAGTACTGGAGAATGGGGTAAATAAATTTGTGTCCAGCCAGCATTTTATGTTACTGTTTTGGGTTTTCTTTTGTGAGACAGGGTCTTGCTATGTTGCTTATGCTGATCTCGAACACCCGGGCCCCAGTGATCCTCCAATCTCAGCCTCCTGAGTAGCTGGAACTACAGGCGTAGGCCACCACCCCTGGCCAGCATTTTAATAAAGGATTGACAGACTCACTGGTAATGATGGTGTTTTTTGGCGGGATTTATGGCAGGTTGCACAACTATCTGCAAAGTGTTTGCCATCAAGGAGTCTGTTGCCCTGGTGGTCGTGGAGTCTATAGAGGAGTACCTAAGGGCTCTGTGGTGAGCTCTGCCCTGGCCAATCAATGTTCAGTCCACTTTCTGGATGAAGATGGCAAGAAAGTGAAGCATCAGATGTGCAGGTGACACACGTTGGAGGGAACAGTGAAAGTGACAGCCAAATGGAGATGAAAGTGATTTTGATAGGTTGGAACTTTGGAGTAAAGCCAAGATGAATTGATATCAGAGAAAGTTAGGTTTTAAAGAGAAATCTGGTGCCCAAGCATAGAACCAGTTGAGGACGTCTGGGCAGTATGTGTGAAAAGAAGCTCGGTGTTTCAGTCGTCACCAGCATGGTGCTGTTTTTGTAAGAGGAACATAATTTGGGGCACTGTGGGAAGATAGTGTCCAGTTCATAGAAGCAGATGATCCCGGGGTGATCATGGCTGGTTGAAGCATACTGAACTACTTTGCCTCATTTTTAATACCCCTCCCCTTTTTGAAAATGTGTAGCAGGACAATATGGAATCAGGAAACCTAGTGTTCTGACTCTGTCATTGTCTGCCCCTCCGTGTTCATTCTCTGACCTCCTCTATTCTGACCCCAGGAGGCTGACCTCTCTGGACATTATCACCCAGAATATTAGCTAGCTAATGCTGTGGAACACATTATCCTGTGGAACAAAACATAGTGGCCTAAAGCAACAATAATCATTTAATGTCTCACACTTTCTGTGGGTTGGGAATCCAGGAGTGGCTTCTGACTCATGAGGTTGGCATCAAGATGCAGCTGGGTTTGTAGTCACCTGAAGGCGTGACTGAGGCTGGAGATGGCTCCCCACCATGGATGATGAGTTCGTGTGGCTGTTGGCAGGAGGCCTCAGTTTTTCACCTTCTGGACCCCTGCACAGGGCTGCTTGAGTGTCCTCACAACATGGCAGCTGACTCTCCCCATAGTGAGTGATTCAAGAGAGAGCAAGATGGAAGCCACAATATCTATTATGACCTGGTCACAGTCTGTCATTTCCACAACTGATAACACAGGTCTGCCCTATTTAATGTGGGAGGGGACTACATGAGGGCAGGATTGCCAGGAGGTAGGGTGCATCTGGAAGGCTGGCTGCCACAGGAACAGTGGCAGGGGGTGTGCTGTGGCCAGAAGAAAATCAGGACAGACCAGAGCTGGAGGGTGTGATCTGCCCCAACTCAGGTTGGCCAAGTTCAAGCCCCAGTTCCCGGATGGAAAGCTCCATGCGTTGGCCCTGCCAGTGGGACTTCTGCATGTGCTGGGAGAGAAGAAAGGTTTCCTTTGAGCCCTGCCAGGATCGCGTTACAGTCTCCACAGAGCAAGACTTCAGGGTCAGGGTGGTGCATTATGAAGACAGGAGCTGTGGAGCCTCCAGCAGGAGACAATGGCTTCCATTGAGGAAATATGACATAACGAGGCCACGAGTCCGCAGCCACCACTCAGGAAACAATAACCATTTCAAGAGGGCACAGGAGGTGTTACAGAGAGGTGCGGTGACACACCCTACGCACTGTGGTCACAGAGATGGTGCTAAGAGAGAAAGTTTGCTGGGATTTGTCTGAAAAGGTCAGTTATTAAAAACAGCTTCTGGCTGGGCGCAGTGGCTCACGCCTATAATCCCAACACCTCGGGAGGCTGAGGCAGGCGGATCACTTGCAGCCAGGAGTTCAAGACCACCCTGGCCAACATGGTGAAACCCTGTTTCTAATAAAAATACAAAAATTAGCTGGGTGCGGTGGCATGTGCCTGTAATCCCAGCTACTCAGGAGGCTGAGGCAGGAGAATCGCTTGAGCCCGGGAGGCAGAGGTTGCAGTGAGCCAAGATCAAACCACTGCACTCCAGCCTGGGTGACAGGGCAAGACTCTGTCTCTAAATAAACAAATAAACATAACAGCTTCTTAAAAACACAACGTCTTCTGACCTCCATGCACTTTGTTATTGCTCAGGCCAGGGTGGTGCTTTCCTGATCCCTTTTCTGAGTTTATAAAGGCACCGTTACTGCTTAGCATCAGGTGAGAAGAGAGGGGTACATTAGGAATTAGAAGAAGAAGGTTTGAGCATGACTTGTTTGAAACAGTCGCGTGGACCTCTGTCGGTTTCCCTGATGTCCGTCTTTGAGATCTTGTGTCGAGCAGGGAGCTGGCTGACATCCGTCCCAGGAGCAGAGAGCGCTATGTGTGGGTCCAGCCATTTGTCTGCTGGCAGGGGACTGGGGGTGGGCTTGGGCCTTGCCGTAGAGCACAGTCCCACCCCCCACCACTGAGCCCTGGGGCTGGCCTTCTTGGCGTCATATCTGGAATTATTATCAGTGAAGCACTACTCTGCCACGATGTCTCACAGCCAGGACGCGGAGAGCACAGAAAAATCTCCAAAGAAGGACCTCCCTTGGAAGATGCTTGCCAACTATCAGGTCCCCTAAGACAGAAGGCACACGTGGGTAGACCTGGGTGTTCCTGATGGGAGTGCCCAGAAAGAACCTGTCGTGGAAAGAAGGACCCTGCTGATCCAGGGCTTAGAGATCACAATTCCATGTGGAAGGCCCTCTGGAATATTTGTGAGGGCCGTTGGGGAGGACAGGCTGGAATTTCCACCTGAGCTTAGCCCCTTACAGATGGTGTGACCTTTGTGAGTTAATGTGTATCTTCGTGGAATGCCTGGCTAGCATTCTGTGGCCCTCCAGTGCCTTTTCCCCCTTCCAGCAGCCCTCCGATTTTCCTTTGGGGAACTACCTGTCCTCTCCCTGACTTGGATATCATCTAGGAGGTTGCTGGAGGGGATGTCTGTGGATGTCTATGGGAGATGCAATGGACTCAAAGCCAACACAAGCTTGCTCCATACCTTTATTTACCTGAATGTCCGGGGTCTGGAACAGCTCTGAGTGAGTAGAATTTCCTACAAGTGAAATCATATTTTAATTACAGGGGGATGTTTGCTTTTTAAGGGGAACTAGGTGAAAATATTTATAAAACAACAAAAAATCATTTAGTTGTGCGTGTAATTGCTCCCCAATTTCTGCACTAAATTCGTACTTTCTAATTGGGTTGTTGACTCTCAAGGCATCTGCACTGGGTGTGCCTTCGGTTTGATTCTCCTCCCAGCTCCCCGCCCAGCCTTGCCTGCTCCCTGTCTGCTCTGTGTTCTGGGATCCAGGGCTCTGGAGCCTGGAGCAGTGGACTCCCATAACGTCTAGTTTCCAGCTGGGTTCACTCCATGGGATAATGTGTGGAAGACAGGAGGGGAGGGAGTCCGGGTATCCACCTCCCCAGCCTTTCCTTTTGGATTCCCTGTGGGTCGAGTACCTCCTCTTCCTAAAGGCCCCGGCTTCTGTCCAGGGAGCTCTCATTGCCACTACCCTCTTGGCTTCCTGTAATTACTTCTTCACTTTTAGGAATCGTCCCCTTATGTTGCTGGCCACAGGATTCTGAATTAGCCTGTACTGATTTCCTAAATCCTATCTGCACCTTTGTAAATAGTCTCTTTATTAAACTCCCTCAAACTGCCCGGTCTGAGTGTGCCATCTTCTTCCTCAGGGACCCTGGAAGACGTGATATTCAGAGTTTGATTTTGTACAATATTTTTAAAAGCTTCGCGGTGCTCTCTTTCTCTTTTGAAGGCCTTAGGAAAGATTTAGGATCTGTGTGTTCAATTGAATTGCTATTGTTTGAACTTTAAAAACCAGAGCTGACCTTTGGAGAAGAGGAGAAGGGTAGCTTTGTGTCTGTCTTCAGTGCAAGACTCAACTGAGTTTGAAAAGTCACGGCTGCTGGACCAAACTGAAGATGGTTTCATTCCCAAGGGGCATAGCTCCGGAAAGCTCAGAGTAAGTTACAACAGGACTGGAGAGAGACGGTGCCATGTCTGCTGCTGTTTTCACTACTGTGAGCCTCACATGAAAGCCAGACCAAGTGTTGGGGGCTGGAGGAAAGAAATCAGGACAGTAGGATGGCAAGTTACCTGTTTTCAAGGGGGTCTTGGGATAGGGTTTTGAAGAGGGTAATGCATTCCAGAATCCACTGGTAAGTTACTAAGAAAAGACACAAGTCAATAAGATAAATATTGGTAGAACATCCAGTGAATGTTTCATGGCTGCTTACCAGGACGCCATCATCCCTCAGTGTAGAAGGTATTTAGGGACGGGAAGAGGTTCCTGAGGATGAGTGGATAGAAGTGGGTTGCAGTACAGTATGCAAGTATGAGCTCACCTTTGTGGAAGGAGGAATGGAGTCTATATCTATTTAGAGCATGTAAACTCATGAGCTGGAGGGGAGCCGTATGCCTCACATGTGAAGTATAGCAGAGAGCAGGGTCAAGGGAGAGAAGCAGATACCTAGAGACAAAGAGAACTAGCCTTGAGAACCTGCATGGAGTCCGTTGTTCTTATCGGGGTCCCACAGCCCTTCGGTAAATTCCTCTTTGTCTCCTGGGCTGGCCTGAAGCAGGGTCAGTTATTTGCCACATTGAGAATTCTGAGACATTTAGCACTGCCGTGATCACGCCCATTTTCCAGACGCAGAAACTAAGGCTGAGAGAAGCCACACAACTTGGAAGTAAATGGTGAAGTTGAGATTCAAACACAGGTCATCTGAGCTAAATACTGCTGTTTGCCATGTTGCTGGAGCCGGGTGCTTCCAGGCGTTACTTGGAGGTGACTCTGAGGCACCTGACTCCATTAGGGCATCAGCGGAAAACAGCAGTACCTCAAGGGATTTCAAAAGAGATTTTCTTAAGGGAGGGTCTGCTCCTGGTCTGAGTTTAGGGAACCAAGGGATGTTGAGGCGTGCAGGCACTAGCAGCAGTGGGGAGCTGTTATGCCCTCCAGTGGAAGGCCATGAAGAGTGTTTCCAGCTGCTGGGGAGAAGGGCAGCATGGAGGAGGGCCACCGACTGGAGCCCCTACCAGAACCATGGGGAGGGAGGGAGAGAAGAATGTGGGGGATAAATACTCCACACTTTGCCTCCCCACTGCCCCCCAAAACCCCCATCTCCTGCCACTGTTGGCTATTGGCTGGATCAACCAGGAAGTGGAGGACCAGGGAGCCCAGGTGGCACGGTCCCTAGGGCTCAGCCTTCCAGGGGGCAGGGCTAGGCGGGGAATGTTCGGGAAGCAGATGGAAATACCCTAACCAGCACACCACTCCCCCTGCGGAGTCCAGCTGAGTCCTAAATGCCTTTGTGAGCAGGACTCAGGGGAGCCAGGTGTGGATAAAGGGGCTTCCTGGAGAAGCAGCTGAGTGGAGAGAGGGAGGGGAGACATCCTCCTGGCTTGTCCCCTGGAGGTGGTGTCCCTCTATGCCACTCACCCCTCCCCCCACCCCTTGCCCCTTTCTCCCATTTTTTCATTTCCATAGATTCTACTTTCTTTCTCTTTTCCCATAAAATGAAATCCACAGAGGAAAAGGGCGGCAGGGGGCACTGCAGGGATCTCCCCTCACCCAAACTCCCCCTCCACACACACCTAACAGGCATGGGACACATGTGTGATGCAGCTATGATTATTTATTTATTTATTTATTTATTTTTAGAGACAGGGTCTTGCTCTGTTACCCAGGCTGGAGTGCAGTGGCATAGTCATAGCTCACTGCAGCCTTGAACTCCTGGGCTTGAGCGATCCTCTGCCTCAGCCTCCTGATTAACTGGGACTACAAGTGTATGCCACTGCACCTGGTTAATTTGTCTACTTTATTGTAGAGACAGGGTCTTGTGATGTTGTCTAGGCTGGTGTTGAACTCCTGGGCTCAAATGGTTCTTCTGCCTCAGTCTCCCAAAGCGCTGAGATTACAGGCATGAGCCACTGTGCCCGGCCTTTGCACATATGAGTGAAGCAGGAGGGTGAGATCAAGGCTGGAAGAGACTTAGAATGGCAGTTCTGAGACAAGGATCTGGGCGCCAGAGGTTTATGTGTCAGGTGATTCCCAGAGGCACAGGGGAGGGGAGGGGGAAGGGGGACAGGAGACGGAGAGCCAACAGTGGCTGCATTAAAAGCCTGTTACTAGTGTGAGCGCTTGGACTCCATTCTGTTGGAATCATCTGAGGACCTAAGCCAAACTCTTATCGGTGAGGTTCGCTGTGGACAGCGTTAAACCCTCATCAGCTCCGGGCGGGCTGTTCTACAGACAGTGGGAGTGACGGCACGTCTTTGTACCCATCATCAGTGGGTTGCAGGGTGGGGACAGGCTGGTGGCAGGGACCCTGGTTAGGGGAGAGCCTGAATGACCCCTTCAGCTGAACTTAGAGGAACGAGGAGCCTTCAGAGAGGCTGGAGGCTGTGCACACGTCGCCAGTGAGTGTCCATGATCCTGGAAGTGGCTGCTGCTTGCTGGACATACTGGAGTCCGGCAGGGTCAGCTGAGCAGCTCTTGTCTCCTCAGCTGTCCAGCCAGCCTGGCAGCCTCCTCGGACCTCTAATGACTTGATCCCAGTGCCTGGTGGAGGAAGGGAGGCGGTGGGCCCTCCAGGCCAGGCCACACAGACCAGCCTTTGTGCCGGGTGGCCTACGGGAGGTGTAGGCTGTCTGCACGCTCAGTGCGGCTGGGCCTCAACACAGGCTCTCTTTGTGGTGCCCAGGAACCAGGAGGTGCGGGGGTGGGACATGGTGGCGGGAGGCACAGGAGCAGGTTTCCCCGGGAGCAGCCACGTTGTGACGTGTTGGGGTGACCGCCCCAGCAGAGACTTGGGGGAAGGTAACAAGCTGGGCCAAGGGGCACCAGCAGCTTCCAGGGGGTGGAGGTGCAAGGTTCCTGGAGCTGGTTCCTTCTGGCCAGCCCCGGGATTCCACACAGCAGGCAGATGCCACCTCCCACAAGCAGCCCTCCAGGCCCACCTGCCTGGCCTGAGATTAAGCCCCTCCTGACTCTAATTCTTGCTAATTAAACCTGCCCAATGACTCAGGGCCCTTGGAACCTGCCGCTGGGCCTTTAACATCTCAGGAGCCAGGGTTTCAAATGCACAAGCTTGAATGTTTATAAGGTTTGTTCTGGCAAGATTCCTGGTCGACTGAAAGGGTCTGTGTGGGTCCATGGCGTCTTAAGACCCAGACCAGCTCCTCCTTGACCATTTTCCTGGCCTCATCCCCTGCTCTGTAATTTGCTCACACGGTCCTGCCAGGCAGGACCAGCCTCATGGGCTTGTGACCTGTGGAGTCACACGGGGTTCCATGCCCAGATGAGCCCTTGCACTTGGCTTCATGCTCTGCTGTCACTATCTGGGAATTCTTAATACCTATTGAACATGGGACCCACATTTTCATTTTGACTGAACCCACAAAAATGTAGCCAGTCCTGCCTCAGGACTCAGGGAGGGGACAGGAGAGCTCTCAGTCACAGCTCGAGAGAGTCCTTAGCCCACCTCCCCAATCTTGCCTGGACTCAGGCCTCCACCACCATGTGGGGCTAAGTGACAGTCTCTGTTTTTTTTTGAGACAGAGTCTTGCTCTTGTTGCCCAGGCTGGAGAGCAATGGCGTAATCTCAGCTCACTGTAACCTCCGCCTCCCGGGTTCAAGCAATTTTCCTGCCTCAGCCTCCTGAGTAGCTAAGACTGCAGGTGCTTGCCACCATGCCTGGCTAATTTTTGTATTTTTAGTAGAGATGGGGTTTCACCATGTTGGCCTGGCTGGTCTCGAACTCCTGACCTCAGGTGATCCTCCTGCCTTGGCCTCCCAAAGTGCTGGGATTACAGGTGTAAGCCACTGCATCTGGCCAAAGTGATAGTCTCTTAAGCACTTTGTGGACATCAACTTACTCTGAAACCTCTTGCACAATTTTTTTTAAATAATTGCTTCATTAAAATTGTATACATTTATTGTGAGATTTTAAATAATGTAGAAAAATACCAAGAAGAAAGTGAAGAGAAAATGATTCAAATTCCGTTACAAAGAGATCACTGTTATTAGCATTTTGGTGAACTTTATTATGATGCTCTGTGTGTGTGTGTATTTATATATGTTTACATTCACACCCATATATATGTATCTATACACATTTACCTACATAAAGTTTTATGTCAATGGAATCATAATGTATATATTATATGTCTCTCTGTGTGTGTGTGTGTGTGTGTGTGTGTGTGTATTTGACAATATATTAAGTTTTGGGCAGTTCAAAGTCCAAGACCTATAGATTTATTTCACTAATTCTGACAGTTGCGTGGAGTTCCATTGCACATTAAACCATCATAAATGACTGACCCAGTCCCCTGTAGCTGCATGTGGCAGTGGCTGCCACATGTTCACTCTTAAAAACAAGGCCATGGTGTCTGGGCACGGTGGCTCATGCCTATAATCCTAGCACTGTGGGAGGCTGAGACAGGCATATCACCTGAGGTCAGGAGTTCGAGACCAGCTTGGTCAACATGGCAAAACCCCATCTCTACTAAAAATACAAAATTTAGCCAGGTGTCCTGGCGGGCACCTGTAATCCCAGGTACTCTGGAGGCTGAGGCTGGAGAATCACTTGAACCCGGGAGACAGAGGTTTTAGTGAGCCAAGATCGTGCTACTGCACTCCAGCCTGGGTGACAGAGAGAAACTTCGTCTCAAAAGAAAAAAACGAGGCCATGGTGAACATTCCTATAGATACACCTTTGGTGGGGAGGGCAGTCCTGGGTTTCCTGTTCCCTTGTTTATAATGGAGGGACTGAAACGTTCAGAAGCCCCAAGCAGTGGGCAGTTAGATGGGGGCATATTTCAACCCCTGGGGTTGAAGCTATTGTTCCCAAATCTGACTGTGTTTTCACTCTCCGAGGCACGTGTTGAATATCCCAGCCCAAATCTCTGGGGGCCCAGTCACCCTGCTGCCCTCTGCACAGGCCCCAGAGACTGGTTCCCTTTTTTTTTTTTTTTTTTTTTAATTTTTGTTTGTAGGGATAGGGTCTTGCCATGCTGCCCAGGCTGGCCTTGAACTCCTGGGCTCGTGATCCTCCTGCCTTGGCCTCCCAAAGCACTGGGAATATAGGTGTGAACCACCGAGCCCAGCTGACTTACTTCTTTAAATTCTTAGCAGACCTACTTGTGCTTTCCTCCTTCGCCTCTGGCCCTGGGTGTCCTCTCTGAGAAGGGACGATGACAGCCCTCTGCTCTGAGGAACTGGCTCAGTTGCCTGTCACTTGGATGATGCCCCATGCTGTAGCTTTGGACATCTCCATCAGCACGGCGTCCCCTGCCTTGCAGCATCTGACATAATGGTAGGTGCCCAACAAGTGTCTTTGCATTGGATGAAAAGTATTGTTGGCTGGGCACGGTGGCTCATGCCTGTAATCCCAGCACTTTGGGAGGCTGAGGTGGGCGGATTACCTGAGGTCAGGAGTTCAAGACCACCTGGCCAACATGGTGAAACATTGTATCTACTAAAAATACAAAAATTAGCCAGGTGTGGTGGCGCATGCCTGTAATCCCAGCTACTTGGGAGGCTGAGACAGGAGAATTGCTTGAACCTGGGAGGCAGAGGTTGTAGCAGTGAGCTGAAATCGCGCCACTGCAGTCCAGCCTGGGTAACAAAAGTGAAACTCTGTCTCAAAAAAAAAAAAAAAAAAAAAAGAAAAAAGAAAAAGAAAAAGAGAAGTACTTTCACATCCTTTTTTCTTTATTTCCCCTCAACATTTTATTATAAACATTTTCAAACACACAGAAAAGTTGAATGCATTTTCCACTGAACACTCATATATGCACCCCCTGGATGGCATTTTACTATATCTTTTCATCACACAGCTCTCCATCTACCTATCACTTCATCTTATTGTTTTCTACCTTTCAACAGGAGCCGCAAACCTCAGTACACTTCACTCCCAAAGGCTTCCACGTGTGTATCAATAAGTAGTATTCAGGAATGCCTTTATAGTTCGTTTTTGGTAAAATTTACATAGAGTTAAATGTTCCAATCTTAAATGCACCATTTGCTGGATTGTGACAAATGCAGACATCTGTTAAATCAGACTCCTCCCAAGGGAAAGATGTTCCCATCCCCCAGAAGGTTCCTTCATGTCCCTTGCCAGTCAGGCCACCCCCACACTGCCCCCAGCGGCAACCCCTGTTCAGGTTTTTATTTCATTGTAGATGAGTGTTTCCTGTTCTAAAACTTCCTAGAAGTGATTCGTACTGCAGGTGCCCTTCTGAGTTCTGGCTTCTTTCCCTCCCTGTAGCGATTCTGAAATCTGTCCTCGTTGCTGTGGGTTTCAGTAGCTTATCCCCTGCTGTTGCTGAGCGGGGTCTCCCTGAGTGCATGTACCTACCATGGCGTGTTCATCCCTCCCACTCTGTATCACTCAGCACACATTAAAACACCCTTATATACTATCTCTCACTCCACTCAATTTGCCTGAGGTCCCACTGCCAATTCAAGGGCAGTCAGGATTTGTCTCTATGTTTCTAGGCGGGGAACCCATCCAAAGGTCACCAGTGGAGACCTGACCGATCTCACTGGCCCTCCAGTGGCCTCTTCTCCCTCCGCCCTCAGCCCCAGCCAGCACTGCAGGGCTTCCTGATGGTGGTGGGTATGTTGGCTGCCTCGGCTTCCTCGCCTCGTGTTCCCCCTTCAATTCACTGCAGGCTGGCTTTGGCTTCCCCTTCCCGTCTTACCAGTCCTCCTAGTAACATCCAACGCAGTCATCCCATCCCCCTCCTCACAGAAACCTCCCATCTGTTGCCCTCTGTGCCCACCCGCCTGCCTCCACGGCTGCTGCGACTCAGTTTCCTTGGCTGTCTCTCCTCTCGGTGACCTTCAGCGTTGAGGGAGTCTTCAAGGCCTAGTTCTGGACAGTTGTCTCTGCTCTCTGAACTCTCACTTCCTACAAGGTTGCATCCAGAACCGTGGCTTTAAATTCCACCCAGTGCTGGTAATGCCACAGCCAGACCTTCCCTTAATTCCGGAGGCTCCAGGCTTGCATCACCGTCATCTCCACTTCGGGCTCAAATAATCCTCCCAAATTGAACAGCACCAGAAATGGAAGCCTTGGTTCCCCTCTCTAATCTGATCCTTCCCTGCCCTCCCATCCCCAGTAAGTGGTCCCAGAGGTAGCTCAAGCCTGAAGCCTGGGGATTGTTCTTGATTTCTCCCATGTCCTTGTCTCCTACATTCAACTTATTACCAATCCACAGAGCATCCATCTCCAAATCACATGTTTTTTTTTTTTTTTTTAAACCATATTATGGAGGTATGATTGACACACAAAAAGCTGTAGGGTTTTTTTTTTTGAGACGGAGTCTCGCTCTGTCTCCCAGGCTGGAGTGCAGTGGTGTGATTTCGGCTCACTGCAACCTCCGCCTCCCAGGTTCAAGTGATTCTCATACCTCAGCTTCCGGAGTAGCTGGGATTACAGGCATGAGCCACCATGCCTGGCTAATATTTGCATTTTTAGTAGAGAGGGGGTTTTACCATGTTGCCCAGGTGGTCTCAAACTCCTGACCTCAAGTGATCCACCCACCTTGGCCTCCCAAAGTGCTGGGATTACAGGCATGAGCCACCACGCCTGGCCTGCAGATATTTAATGTATACAATTTGATGTGATGGAGATATGTACACACCTGCGAGAACATTCATCAAGGCCATAAACTTATCCATCACTGTAAGTGTCCCTCCGTCTCCTCTGTTTCTTTTTCATTTCTTTATGTGGTAAGAGGACTAAACATGAGATCTACTCTCTTAGTAAATTTGTAAGTGTACAGTACAGTATTGTTAATCACAGGCCCTAGTTGTACAGTAGGTCTCCAGAATGTGTTCATCCTGCGTGACTGAGACATTGTACCCTTTGACCAACATCACCCTGTTTCCCCCTCTTCCCAGACCCTGGCAACCATCATTCTACTTTCTGCTTCTGTGAGTTTCGCTGTTTTCCGTTCCATGTATAACAGAGAAAGTGAAGTATTTGATTTTCTCTCTCTGAGTTACTTCAGTATCTCATCATGTCCTCCAGGTCCATCCATGTTGTCACAGATGGCAGGATTGATCCCTCCCTCCCTCCCTTCCTTCCCTCCTTTCTTTTTTCTTTCTCTTTTTTAGAGACAAGGTCTTGCTCTGTTGTCCAGGCTGGAATGCAGTGGTGCCGTCATAGCTCAGTGCATGCAGCCTCGAGCTCCTGGGCTCAAGTGATCCTCCTGCCTCATCCTCCTGAGCAGCTGAAACTACAGGCATGTACCATGATACCCGGCTAATTTTTAAATTTTTTTGTAGAGACATGATCTTGCTTTGTTGCCCAGGCTGGTCTCAAACTTCTAGCTTCAAGTGATTGATTCTCCTGCCTTGGCCTCCCAAAGTGCTGGGATTGCAAGTGTGACCAACCACCCTGGCCCTGGATTTCCTTCTTTTTAAATGTTGAATAATATTCCATCATAGGTGTATACCACAATTTCTTTATCCATTTTTCCAGTGATGGATATTTAGGTTGTTTCCAGATCTTGGCCATTGTGAATAACACTGCAATGAGCCTGGGTGCGCAGATAACATCTCTTCAAGATCCTGATTTCAGTTCCTTCAAATACAATCTTACACCTGTCCCCTTCTTAACCCCCATTGCCACTGCCCTAGTCCATGGGCCATGCTTAAACTACAAGTATTTCTGGTTTATCTGTAATTCAAATGTAACTGGCTGCCCTGCCTGTGAGGGCCTGCAGCCGGCCAGCACCTCCTACTCTAACCTTATTCCCACTAAGGCGTTCCTGTTCCTGCTACCTGGGCCAGGTGGGCTCAGAGTGAGCCAGGACAGCCCCCTGCCCCCCTTCCTTTCCCCCTGCAGCATCTGAGGGGGGAGCAGATCCTTTGCAACCTGCGAGATCTGAGATGTCTCCACTGCCCAGGCAGAGCTGGGTCTCTGCCCTACTGCTTGGACACAGGCGTTCCACTTGGCTTGCTGTCAAGAGACTGACTCCAGTGCTCTGATTGTAAGGATCGAGGAGACTGACATCTGTGAGGATCCCAGCAGAGGGCCTGGCTCACTCAGGGCCAGGACACGGTAATGCCCCCTTGGTCCTCCTCATGCCTACTTCCCCCTGGACACAGACAGGGGCTGGGCTGGTGAGGAAGCCATTCTCCAGCGGGAGCAGATCTGACAGGACACGTTTCTCCTCTCCCTGAGCAGGCTTCTTTGAAAACCACTGTGCGTTTGGCCAGGTACCATGCTTCATGCCTGTAATCTCAGAACTTTGGGAGGCTGAGGCGGGTGGATTGCTTGAGTTCGGGAGTTCAAGATCAGCCTGGGCGATATGGTAAAACTTCATCTTTACAAAAATATGGAAAAAATTAACCTGGCATAGTGGCAAGTGCCTGTAGTGTCAGCTACTCGGGATGCTGAGATGGGAGGATCATCTGAGCCTGGGAGGTTGAGGCTGTGGTAAGCCATGATCATGCCACTGTACTCCAGCCTGGGTGACAGAGTGAGACCCCGTATCAAAACAAACGGAAAAAACTCCCAAAAACCCCCCACTGCATTTTAAACCACGCACAGTAGTGAGCAGTCCTGTTTCAGGGTAGTTCTGGGAATTACAAGGACAAAATCTGGCCTTGTGCCTGGTGGAGCAATGTGGGGGTGTGGACGCTTCTGTGTGAACGCCCCTCACCCACGTGGGACAAAGTCCATCCTCCGTGCCAGGCCCTGGGCAAGCCAGCCTGGCTGATCCACCTTGCTCCTCCCCCTCTCTTCTTTGTCTTCCCTGCAAACTCCTGCCAAGTTTGGAAGCAGAAAGAGCTGACGGTTTGGGGTTGCGGAGAGCATTCCTTTCTAGAATAGAAGTCAGCTGGTGGGGAAGAAGATGCCCCTTACTCTCGGTGCCTCGACTTCCTCATCGGTCTAACGGGGCTAAGGAATTCTGCCTGCTTCTCCTGGAGAGCACGTGGGACCCACCAGGCCCTCAGTGCTCAGTAAGAGGGGTGCCTTCTGTCCTTGCGAGTGACCCTCCTTTGAGACCCAGCGCCCGACCGCCCAACAACTCGGAGCTGTTTCCCCCTTGCTCGTAGCATGTTCTGGCCTCTTCCCTTGCCGTCTTCAGCGTGTGGCATGGTGGCCCTTTCTCTTTACTTTTTTTTCTGGCACTAGAATCTGAGCTCCTTGATCTTCAGGGATTGTGGTTTCCCCACACAGTGCCTGGTATACAGATAGTGCTCAATAAATGCTCACCATGGCAGAATTTAACTGTCTTTGAGGTATCCAGAATATAGAGATGGGTTCCTCCAGCCTCCTACTACCTCAGGCCTATTCTAAAATAAAACCTTAATTCCTGTCCCTGAAGGCAGGTCCTCCTTCAGCCAACTAGGTGCCTACTAGGTACACCGTGCAAGGTGCTGGGGATGCTGCTGTCACCAACACACCCCGTCCTGGCCCACATGGGGCTGCCACCCCCGCCCCCAATGCTCTCCCGGGAGCCTGAATCCTAGCGACCCCTTCAGAGCCACCCCTCTGGCTTCCAAGCACCTGCGCTACCCACTCCCACGCTCCCTGGAAGGGATGGCGCAGCCTGGGAGCCAGCTGCCCTGGGGGGCTCAGACCTGTGGGTCGGATCGTCCATGTGTCAGGGAAGGAAAGGGAAGCCAAGTCTCCTTAGGAAGAGTAAGATTCCGATTCCTAATTCGTCCTTTTTATACCTAAGGTGGACCAGCCATGATTTTATGCCAGGCCCTTTACTTGTACTATTTTATTTAATCCTCATGATAACCCTATGAAGTAGGTACTGTTAATATCATCCCCATTTTACAGATGGAGAAACTGAGGACCAGAGAGATTAAGCAACTTGCCCAAAGTCACACAGCCAGCAAGCAGTGCACAAGGGATTTGAACCCAGACCCTTCTGATGCCAGAGCGAATGCCCTTGAACCTCTAGGCTACACTGCCTGAGGACTGTGGGGCTCTAAAGGGATAAGGAAGGAAGCTTGGAGGGACTGAGTGCCGGGGGAGTGAGTGGGGTGTGTGTATGTGTGTGTGGGTGGGTGGGGCTGTGCAGGGAAGCGGTTGCTACAGAGGGGCAGGGGAGGTGGGTGCTGGGAAGGTGGGGGAGGTAGAGACAGGAGCCCCAGAAGCGGTCAGCTATGCTGACAATGGATGGGGCAGGAGAAGAGAAAGCCCAGGCAAGGGAGGTGAAGCTCTGTGAGTGACTACACCAAGCTCTCCCTCCTGCCCAGGGCACAGTGCCAGGCCTCACTTTTGAAGCTAATGAGAAGCAGATGGAGGAGTGGGATGGGCTAGAGGCGGAGACTGCCTGTGCTACGTGGCACCCCTTGGCAAGCCTGGAGCTTCTGCGAGCGGCCAAGAGTGAGGCAGGGCCTTGCGGCTGGACTGTGGGTCTCCCTCAGGGTTTACTACAACTTGGACTTGCCAGTGCAAGAGGGTGGATCTTGTTCAAAGATGGGTTCAAACATTAGCAGCCTCAGTGAACGATGCAGCCTGGGCTCCATGGAGTTGCTGCCACCCATAAGAGGGTGTCCCTCCTGCCATGGGCAGTAGATGCATAATCAACGCTTTAGTTACGTCACATAACGGCTCTGTAAACAGGATCTGGAATCAGCCATGGGCTTGAACCTCAGTCCCACTATTACTAGCTCAGGAGAGGGCTTGACCCCCCTCCCCCAACTTTTTCAGTAACAGGGTCTTGCTCTGTCATCCAACCTGGAGTGCAGTGGCATGATCATAGCTCACTGCAGCCTTGAACTCCTGGGCTCAGGCGATATTCCAGCTTCAGCCTCTGGAGTAGCTGGGATTATAGGCGTGTGCCACCACACCTGGCTAATTTTTTAATTTTTTGTAGAAATGAAGTTTCACTTTTTGCCTAGGCTGGTCTTGAACTTCTGGGCCCACGTGATCCTCCCACCGTGGCCTCCCAAAGTGCTGGGATTACAGGCATGAGCTACTGTGCTTGGCCAGGGGTTTAACCACTTTAAGCTTCAGTTTTCGTCTCTGAGGCTTCCAACTCAGGCAGCTCTGAGCCAGCTCTGAACCAGTCACCACTTGCTGCTGCCTCTTAAAGGTGCAGAACTCAACACAGTGCCTGGCACATAGTAAGTGCTGAGTAAAAGCCAACATTGACATTTAATTCACGAACAGGTGGAGGATGC
This sequence comes from Mandrillus leucophaeus, assembly GCF_000951045.1. Taxonomy (NCBI): domain Eukaryota; kingdom Metazoa; phylum Chordata; class Mammalia; order Primates; family Cercopithecidae; genus Mandrillus; species Mandrillus leucophaeus. The sequence continues at coordinate 2,669,240 of NW_012102055.1, read as the reverse complement.
AGCAGAGTGTCCTGGGTCTTCCTGAAAGAAGTGAAGTGATGGCATTTTGTACTTTTCATCATTCATTCATTCAGTCTTCATTCAACTCTCCTACCAACCTGGCCTAAAATGCAGGCAGAGTCGGTGAGGCGGAAGGAGATGGCTCTGGGTCTGTCATACTTCGCAAAGCCTGTTGGAGGGAAAGAAGCAGAGAGCCCTTCAAGTGAACTGGAGGGAGATGGGTTCCTATTAGGAAACCCTGGATTCAGGGAACCGATTACCAGAGGAGCCTCACAGCAGCCTCCTGGGAACGGAAGGTTACCAGGCAACCTGGCGCTGGGTGACTTCTCTGCCGGCCTGTGCTAATCTCCCTGCGGACTGACTATGCCCCTGAGACTCTTCTGCTCCCCCAAACTCAGCATGCAACAGACTATGGGTTGCCTTGGTAACAACCAGGGCTCCATTTTTATATGTTCTTACTATTTCCGGGTCAATACCACTCCTGGGTCAATACCACCTGACTGTGATTGGATCTTTCTGAGTTCACATTCTGTCCCCCTCTCATAAGTAGGGCCCTTTCTGTCTCAAACCTGATTGTTTGCTTCTTCCTCCTCAGCAAGAAGGGGGATCACACTCCCAAAAAATGTAGGGTCACTAGGAAGGCACCCAAAATTGTCTACTATGAACAGAACAAAAGGCCAGCTACTCCCAGCAGCCTTTTCAGATAACTATCTTCACACCGTTTACACCATCTTTATTTATCCTCTTACCTCTCTTTCTCCAGGTCGGTTAAGAAGCTGAGAGCCACAGTAAAAAGTCAAAAGGATGTCCCAATTTACATTTCCAACCTTGTCACCTGCAGTTTCCTGCACAAACCCACTTTTCTGGGCAGACAGGTGCACCCTGCCAGCAGAACACGTCTGGTTCCTTCCTCCCACCAAACTTCCGCCCACACTCGCCTCTGTAGCCAGATGTGCTCCTCTTCATATCTTTTTTTTTTTTTTCTTGAGAAAGTTTCTTGCTCTGTTGCTCAGGCTGGATTACAGTGGCATGATCATGGCTCACTGCCACTTTGACCTCCTGGGCTCAGACGATCCTCCCACTTCAGTCTCTGGAGTAGCTGGGACCACAGGAGCACACCACCATGCCCAACTAATTGAATTTTTTTTTTTTTTTTTGATAGAGATGAGCTCTCACCATGTTTCCCAGACTGGTCTAGAATGCCTGGGCTCAAGCGATCCTCCCTCCTCAGCCTCCCAAAGTGGTGGTATTACAGGCGTGAGCCATTGTACCCAGCCTCCAAATCTTCACCAGCCCTCAAAATTAAGCTCAACTTCTGTCTCCTCCAAGAATTTTACACAGGATTCCAATCTGGAGGGATCAGTTTCCTACAAGTGTAGACTTTATTGACTCTTCCACCATTTGGTCTCCTATGTTACCATCAGGAAAAATTAATGAAAGACTTTCAAATGGACGAAAAAAGAGTAAATGCCACTGAATGTCCAACCTAGAGCACTCTTCCAGTTTATCACTGCCTTCCATTGCCTTTGAGCCATGTTACAACTCTGTAAGTCAGAGAGAACTGATAATAGTGCAAATGATTTGAGTTCATAGAAATGCAAATTCCTTGTGTCCCATGGAATGTACGCGATGGTTGCCCTGTGGATAAACTTCCTCTGCAAGTTCATTTCAGCCTCCTGTTGACTTACACGTGTGTGGTTTTTGGACTTCTCCTTTTAACCAGTTAGAACATCTTAACTACTTCCCATTAATTAATTAGTTAAATAAAATTTTTATATTTTAATAAGAGTCATAATTTTGTCTTTTTCCCAAAAATTATTCTTTAATGTTATTTAACTCTTGAATTAGAAAAGATAATGACTTGGCACCCTGTATCCATCAGTGTTTTGGGGAGTAGGTAATAGAAAGGGGAAAGGGGCTGCCAAAAATAACTGTCTACCCGTCTTTCCTTGACAACTAAATTGTGCACCCTGGGCGGGGCGCAGTGGCTCACACCTGTTATCCCAGCACTTTGGGAGGCCATGGTGGGAGGATCACTTGAACCCAGTAGTTCAAGACCAGCCTGGACTCTGTCTCTACAAAAAAAAAATAATACCTAAGAAATTAGCCAGCTGTGGTGGTGCACACCTGTATTCCCACTTACTCGGGAGGCTGAGGTGGGAGGATTACTTGAACTCAGGAGTTTGAGGCTGCGATGAGCTACGATTGCACCCCCGCACTCCAGCCTGGGCGACAGAGCAAGACCGTTTTGCTAAATTTTTTTAAATTGTGTGTTGTGTGAGTGCTATATCTAGAAAGTTCACATATTCCTTTTTTTTTTTTTTTAACATAATGAGGGATTACTAAGGGGGCTAGTGTACTAGACTCTGTAGAATTATTATAAAGGAGGTCCAGGGAAAATACGAAATCAGAGAATGTCTGAGCTGGATGAGGTCAGAGAAGCCACCTTGAGCAAGTCTCTCATTTTTCTCCTGAGGACACCGGGCTGCCTGAGCTGGGGGGGTCTGTGTGTCCCGTCAGAAGGTAGGATTTGGGGATTCTCTGACGACTGTTCATGAGATGGGGCATGCTCACTTACCCCAAATCTGGTTATGGTAACAAGTTGGGGGGAACGGCCACCAGCTAATTGGAAACAGATCCTCCCGAGGCGCACTGGGTTTCCGGGCTGTTTCCCAGCCTCCTTGGCAGCGGACTCCTCTTCCGAGGTATGTTTTGCTGACGTGGCTGGTCGCAGGAAGCTGGGAGGCACAATTTTCTGAAGATCCGTTTGCAAAATTGAAACCCTGCCTTTGAGAACCCTTCACAGTTCGCAGCTGTGAGGAGATGGGAGCACGAGGCCAGGGGCAGCCTTCCAGCAGCTCTGAGACCCACCAGTGTAACCCAGGATGCCCTCAGCTTGGTCCGGGGCTTCAGCAGTCATGCCTCCAGCGTGTGCCCCTAAGGGGTCCTTTTGGGGAGAACACTCCGTCTTCTCTTTGCTGGGGCTGTTGACCTCTCTTCTCCCTCTTGGTTTCCTCCACTTCCGCTCCCATACCTGGTTTCTGGAAGGCCGGGTGCAGCTGCAGCTATGGGGCTTCCATTCACTCGCCCCACCTTGGGGAGACGAGGGTCCCCCACACGGCTGTGGCCACAGGCCGGACTGGGGTGGTCTGGGGTGGGGTGGAGGGCTTTCTGGCAGACAGGCCGCGTGGTCTTCTGCCTGAGGAAGGCAAGAGCAGGAAGCCAGGCGTCCAGCTCTCCACTCACCATTATGGTAACTCTCCCAACTCCAGAGGGACCCAGTCTGTCCCATTGTGGCCACCCACCCCGCCCACAATAACCCGTCTGGAAACAGAAGAGGAAAGGAGGAACGGTGCAGGATGGGATCGACACTATCGATTTCTGATTTATGTTGACTGCTGCATTCTACTTAATCTTCATCACCATCACTGCACTGCGAGGTAGGGATTATTACCCATCTTACAGATGGTGAAACTGAGGCTGAGAGAGCCCGAAGGCAGTGAGCTCAGTCCTGCCAGCTCCAAAACCCACAGTCGCCCTATGATACCAGGCTTAATCCTCTCCTTCACTGCCCTCGCCAGTTCTTCAGTTCTGTTAATCAGGAAACACCCAAAGTGTCATGGACTGATTAGCAAGAGAGACAAGAAAGGGGGAGACAAGATTTTTCCATTTTGTCTTGTTTTAAAAACTCTTGCACACTTTTGCTTTCCTATTTGAAATGGTCTTGGGTGTGGGTTTAGGAAGCAGCTCCAGATTCCTAAGTGGGGACTTTTCTTTGCACTTTTTTGCAGAGGTTTTCAGCTGGACGGGTGGAAATTGCCGTTTTCTTTGCTCACTCAGGAAAGTGGAGGGAGCTGAGTGAGGACCTCACCACAGCTGCTGGGCCAGCTGGGGCTTTTTGCTCCTTAGCGTTTGCTGGTTGGCCCAGGAGTCTACCAGCTATGCTATGGGCACAGCTCTCCCCAATCAGGGGTGGCCGTGTGGTGGGGGAAGGTGTGCATACCCCCAAGTAACACCCACCACTGTCACTCCACTGCTTATTGAGCCACTCAAGCCTCAATTTCTCCATCTGTTAAATGGGAGTAATGATAGAACCCACTTCCTGGGGTGGTTGTGAAGATTAAGATGGGTTTATGCATGTGACTGTCAAAACCACGATCACAATTGGATACTCACCAAAGTTCTCCCCTCCCCAGATCTCTGGAATGAGACATTCTATTTTCAAGAAAGACTCATGTTGTGGGGTGCTCCCAACTATTTTACTTTAAACAACCAAGTGCTGTTTAGGCGAGACGTTATCTGAAACAACCTTGATCGGTGGGTTTTTTTTGGCTATTTGCTAAGGTTATCTTGAAGGAATTGCTAAAAAGGAAGCTAGGAAATGTAACCCAGATTTGGAACAAATTTCCAAGGGTGTGGCATCACAGTGTTGCACTGTGAGAGTGAGCGAGTCTTTTAAGGACACTTAAGAAAGCCATACCATCCGTCGTTACATTATGGAGAGCACGCATTGGCACCTCCGAGATGAATGGAACAGCCAGCTGCCCTAATGTTATGCAAATAGGTGCTCAAGGCTTGGGATAAAAATTTCAGTGAAAGCATCCTACAGATTCCAAAAATGCTGTATCGCCAAGAACCCAGAGGGAAGGAAAGAAGATGTGCTTGGGAAATTAAGATGATTCAAAAGGTGGCTTTGATGATGACAAAGATCATGACAGCAATGACGAACTGGAAGAGCTGGAATAAAACTGAGTCATGGAATGAGAGCAGAGATAGCAACTTTCCTAAATTAATATATCATTAACATATGATATGTGATTATAAGCATGTAGGATACATTAAATGTTATAAATAGATATTTAACTATTTTATCTGCTTATAAAAAGATTGTATATTCAATTAGGTCACAAATCCCCTGGGTCGTTTGAGTGGTGAAGTGGGCAATGATCATATTTTGGGGTTGTGTCCTATTTGGGTGCTGTAGGGATGCTGCTGGTGCCTTTGCAGAAGGCCTGACTTGTGGCTCTTTTGCCCCAGGGCTCCGTTCTTCGGGCTGCCTGTAGTGGAGATGGCTGGAAGTGCCCGGGAATTAACACAGCCTAGGAACAGCCCTCAACCAATGGCTGATGGGATCTGGGGCATAAATTCCCCAGTGCCCTCATCCCTGGATGACATGATGCTGAAGTGTGCATGCTGCACTGACTCCCAGAGTCCCCAGGGGGACTGAGCTCCAGCGGCCCCAGCCGTAACTTGCTTCCCTGGCTGTCTTCCATTCTCTGTCTTTCTCCCTTATGCTTCCAGGATTCTCTCCAAAGAAAGTCAACGGACTCAAATCCTTGTCTCAGAGTTCACTTTTGGGGAATTCCAACCTACAAGCACGTATGATAAAGGACAGCGATTGTTATGATCACTCTTGTTTTGATAAAGATCAGGAAAATGAAGCGACTGCTTCATATTCTCTGTCCGCAGAGCTTGTGGGAGTCAGGCTAGGAGAATCTTTGAGATCTGGTCAGGAGGGGGAATGTCTGACTGTATATTCATCTCAAAGCAATCTCAAAGTGATATTCTCTCTCCCTCTCGCTCTCATTCAATTATATGCTTGAGCAGCTAAGCCAAAAATCAGTCCATCCAGAGCAATTAAAAGCTTCCTTTGCCAGACCTTGGGGATTTCTCTCTGATCAATGAGAAAAACACTGCAGCTGGTAAACAGCTGAAACCAAGAACAGGGCAGTCAGGTCTTAGCTGTTCAGATGGGCTAAAACACCACTAAAATTTGTTTTTAAAAGATCCTTTTATATTTTCAATATGGGATGGTGGGAGGAGGGATGTTATATAGATGGTCAGAAATTTCGTAGTTTTCCAGTCCTTTTGCCTCCAAACTGGACTTTATTTGTGAAAATTTCTGTGGGGCCCCACATACCAGCTCATGAGCTACAGTAAGGTAGTTGTTATTAGAATTATGCTTAATAATAAAATAATAGCAGGAATCATGTAACACGTAGTTACAATGTGCTGGTCTCTGTGCTAAGAACTTCACTTGCATTCAGCTGACTGATACTATAGAGTGGTCACTGTTATTATCTCTGTCTTATAGATGCAGCTACTCAGGTTCAGAGAGGTTAAGTAACTTGTCTGAGATCACACAGCCAGGAAGTCAAAGAACGGGGTTACAATCCCAAGCAGTTTGACTTTAAAGCCTGGATTCTTTGGTACCTGACTTTTTCTAACCTGGTGGAAGGGATGTCTTGGCTGACTTCATTGCCCAAGGCTGGACTCACCCCGAGCTGCCTTCCTTAAGGAGTTGAAACAAGGTGGGTTTTAGTTCTCATGCTATTTCTCCCTGCCACTCTCACTTATATAGATGTCAGAGAGTTTTGTAAACTGGGTTTCCCCGGGTCTTAGCTGCCTGTAGCTGCAGAAGGTGGCACAGCCTAATGGTGGTGGACATTTCCTGGGCCTGTGGTGTGCAGCTGCAGATGCAATCCTCCAGCCCCTAGGAGACACCTCTGTGTGCAGCCACTGCGGTGTCTGGGAACAGCGGAGTGATCGCTTATCTAAATACAGGATAAATGCAGAAAATACATGACGCTAGTCATGTGTCATCTTAGGTGACCCCCTTTCAAGAAGCGGGCACCAGGAGACTTGGGGTGTCCATGGAGCCAGAGTGTGGATAAACAACAAGGAAAGTCTCCCAGCACATGTTGGGATGCTACAGGGAATAGAGCTGTCCCAGCTTCTCCTAGCTATTGTTCACTCTGTGGCTGGGGCCACATCACCCCTCTGCTCCACCTCCTTCTCTGTGAAATGGGCAGGTGTTGGCCAGGTGCGGTGGCTCATGCCTGTAATCCCAGCACTTTGGGAGGCCAAAGTGGACGGATCACAAGGTCAGGAGATTGAGACCATCCTGGCTAACATGGTGAAACCCCGTCTCTACTAAAAATACAAAAGAATAGCTGGGCGTGGTGGCGGGCACTACCATGCCCAGCCACAGATTACATGTATCCTAACACAAATACAGGATAGGAAACAATTCTTTCCTGATTTGTACTTATCTGTTTTGCTTTCAGGGAGCACAGCTTGTTGTGCAACCTCGATTTATCCCCATTGCTTAAGGCAGGGATGAGGGGGCTGAATCCCAGGGGCCTTGGAGGTCCATCTTCAGAAGCAGTCAGCTGCCTGCAGTAACAGGGTGATGATAGAGTAGTCCCAGCTACTCGGGATGCTGAGACAGGAGAATGGCGTGAACCCAGGAGGTGAAGCTTGCAGTGAGCCAAGACCATGCCACTGCACTGTACTCCAGCCTGGGCGACAGAGCGAGACTGTCTCAAAAAAAAAAAAAAAAAAAAGAAGAAGAAAAAAGAAATGGGCAGATGTTTTAGGGGAGCCCGAAAGGCCTCTCTCTATGCTCAGGAATCTGTGGGCAACGTTTCCTGCAGGAGACATTCTCCCCCTACCCTTGGCTCCATGCAGCGTCTGCTCTCTCTGTGTCCTTAGTCCTTTGGCCCAGGGCATGGCCCGTCTGTGGGTCTGTGTCTCCCTGAGGATCCAACTGGGCGATAGGTCCCTGAGGTCAGTGAGTGGGGACTTCTTTGTGTTTAGATTTTCACAGAGTAAATATAGCACAGTGGTTCCCAACTAGGGATATTTTTGCTCCCCATAGGACATCTGGAAGTGTCTGGAGACATTTTGGGTTGTCAAAACAGGGAAGAGAGTGCCACTGGCATCTGGGGAGGGAGAGGCCAGGATACTGCTGAACATCCTGCAATGCATAGGATGGTCCCTGCAGGAAAGAATGGACTGGGCCACCATGCGCTGGTGCCAAGTAGGGACACTCGTCTAGAGGAAGACTAGGTGGATTCAGGACTGTGGGTCCCAGGTACTGTGGCAGGCCCTTGCTTTTCCTCCTCTTTAAATTCCTTCCCCCAGCAATCAAGAGAAGACCACCAAATAATTATGGCTCAGTCAAGTCACAGTTATTTTTTGCTAAAAATAAGTAATACATGCACTTCGTAGGAGACTCTACAAAATGCCCTTCCTCACAAGGGCCCACAAGGAAAACCAATGATTTTGCCTAACCATGCACACTGGCCCCCTAGTCCCTGCAATGGGGGTGTTCACTGTGAACACATTTCTTGTGTATCCTTCTAGAGTTTCTCAATCTCAGTACGAATGACACTTTGGACCAGAGAAGGCTTTGCTATATTGCAGGGGCTGTCCTGTGTATTGCAGGATGTTTTGTAGCATCCCCGGTCTCTCCCCAGTCGATTTTAGTTGCACCTTCCTAGTTGTGACAGCAAAAAATGCCTCCAGACATTGACAAACGTTCCCTGGCAGCTCTGGTTAAGAACCACTATTCTAGAGACATCCTTTGCATATTCATGCATGTATGTATTTATGAAAATATATGGTGCTTGGCACATCATAGGTGCTCAAGACATATTTTTAAGATAACTCGAGAATAAGACAATAAAACAGGTCTTACTTTAAATGCTCCAGAGGTACAGATTACATGTGTCCCCTTTTTTTTTTTTTTTTTTTTTTTTTTTTTTTTTTTTTTTTTTTTGCTCAGGCTGGAGTGCAATGGCGTGATCTCGGCTCACCGCAACCTCCGCCTCCCGGGTTCAAGCAATTCTCCTGCCTCAGCTTCCTGAGTAGCTGGGATTACAGGCATGTGCCACCACACCCGGCTAATTTTGTATTTTTAGTAGACAGGGTTTCTCCATGTTGGTAAGGCTGGTCTCGAACTTCCGACCCTCAGGTGATCCGCCCGCCTTGGCCTCCTAACGTGCTGGGATTATAGGCATGAGCCACCATGCCCAGCCACAGATTACATGTATCCTAACACAAATACAGGATAGGAAACAATTCTTTCCTGATTTGTACTTATCTGTTTTGCTTTTAGGGAGCACAGCTTGTTGGGCAACCTCAATTTATCCCCATTGCTAAAGGCAGGGATGAGGAGGTTGAATCCCAGGGGCCTCGGAGGTCCATCTTCAGAAGCGGTCAGCTGCCTGCAGTAGCAGGTGATGATAGTCCTTACACATGGGATCTCCTTCTCTCCCCGCACCCTGCCCGCCTGGGCTGATAGAGTGCGAGAGGCATCAGGTATGTGCCTCCTACACCCTGGCAGGCCCTCCCACCTGGCATGTCCTACTCTACTGACATCTGGCTTTTGTTCCAGGCTATGGCCTTGGTTCCGGAAAGAGTGCCCTTTCTAAGAAGGCGGGGGCGCTAGTCCAGCTTGGGCAATCGGCCCAAAGTCCATTTTGTGTAATTCTTGGCAGCATGCCCAGTTTCTTCCTGGAGCGCAGCTGGGCCTGGGATGGTCCCTGGATTTTCTATGTTTCTGGAGTGGGGTGGGTGGGGAGCTGGGAGCTGGGCAGGTGACCTGTGCAGACACTGTTAAGGCCTGCTCAGGAGGTGCTGTACCCAGGGCCTGTTTGTTGATCCCCGCTGGGCCCAGGCAGGTGTATGGTGGTGGGGGGCAGTGAAGCTAGTCTTCCCAGGGAGCGCACAGCAAGAGTGGGGAGCGGGGCCTTGGGGAGCCCTAGAGAGCAAGGCAGGTTGTGGCCATTGTGAGTGCTGTGGCCCGGATGTGATTTGCTAGGAGCTCAGGTAGGGCTAGGGACTGGGGCTGGAGGCCTCAGTTTCTCTCCACATGGGCGACCCTGTGTGGTGGCTTTAGGATAACTTATTACATGATGGCTCAGGGCTTTGAAGGCTCATGTGCCGAGAGAGAAAAACCTGCAGAAGCTGTGTGGCCTTGTCCAACTGTGAGGATGAGGTCACCTGACATGGTTTGTGGTGGACTTCACCAGTCAAGGAAGTCACAGAGGCCTGCCCAGGTTCGAGATGAAGGGACACTGACTTTACCCCTCGATAGGAGTATGCCAAGGTCAGTGGTACAAGAGCAAGTGGGATGGGAGATACTGTGGTGGCTGTTTTTAGAAAATGCCATCTGCCACAGGCTGTAAGGGGTTCCAGTCCTGGAGAACAGTGAGAACCAGGATCTGCCATCCGCAACCGAGTAGCCCCCAGGGCTCCCCAAAGTTCCCACTGAGTACCTCCCTGTAAGTTTTTCTTGGTAGCTAGGACAAGCCCAAGGTTGGGGCAGGTTCAACAGACCCAGATGTCCTTGAATGTGTGCTCAAGTCTCTCTTCTGTTTCTCCCATATCCCACTGACAGGAGGGCGGGGCACAGCAGGGGAGGGGTACTCGGGGGAGTTTGCCGAGCTGCATGTTTAGGCCAGCAACTTCTGTCCATCCCAGAATCTCCTTCTCCCACTCCTGGATCTGTCCTCTTCCCTCCCTCCTTCCTTCCCACCTTCCTCACCGTCAAATCTGTTCTTGCCACTGCCTCGCGTTCCTTCTTTCTCAGCCTCTCATTGACTGGAAACCTCCACTTCTCTGAGATTCTCTCCCTGTGGTCACCAGTCACCCTCTACTCACCAAATCCTTCCACACCTCACCTTGTTTGCCCCCTCCATAGTTTGAACAGGACCTGCCTTCCTTCTTGGAACTCTTTCTTGGGGACCCCAGAGTCTCCTCCTACCTCGCAGACGGGCTCCTTCTTTCCCAGGGTGTGTCCTTGGATCTTGTCTCTCTCATTGAACCCCACGACTTCATCTGTTCCCTGTTCGCACTGACTACATAATCTACTCCCTTCTCTCTTGCTTACCTCATGAGCTCCGGATCTCACATTTCTAACACCCACCTTGCTCTCCCGACCTGGCTGCTACCTGGATGTCTCAGGTCCACTAGACCGAAGTTCAATCCAGATTTGCTTCCCATTGTGACCTATTTCTTCGCATGTCACTGAGCATCACCTTCCAGTCTGTCAGGGCAGAAACCTTAGAACATCTCTAATGGCCTACTTCTTCCTCTACCACCTTTTAATTATGGGAAATTCTAGCAAGTCTACTGCCAGAAGATCTTTTCAATACATACATTCATTCATTCGTTTAGTTAGCAAATATTGATTGAGTAGGTACTATACCCCAGGCACTGTTCTAGTGGCTGGAGATACAGCAGTCAGCCAAACAAACTCCTTCCATTCTACAAGGGAGAGAAAGACAATAAACAGATAAAGAAGCAAACACGTGGTGTGACACGTGCTGGTAAGCTGTGAGACAGTAAGGCTGGGTGAGGGCTTGAGAGAGGAGGTGGGCAGGTGTTTTATGTCAGTTGGACAGGGAAAGGCTTACTGATCAGGTGACACTTGCATAGAGACCAAGAGGAAACGCAGGTCAGCGAGGCAGACACTGGGTCTTTCTTCTCCATCCCATGGCCACAGCTCCTCATCCTTTCCCCTCCCAACCATAGAAAGTACCTTCAGGCTGGGCGCTGTGGCTCACGCCTTTAATCCCAGCACTTTGGGAGGCTGAGGCAGGCAGATCACCTGAGGTCAGGAGTTCAAAACCAGCATGACCAACATGGCAAAACCCCGTCTCTACTAAAAATACAAAAATTAGTCAGGCGTGGCGGTGTGCACCAGTAATCACAGCTACTCAGGAGGCTGAGGTGGGAGAATCACTTGAACACAGGAGGCAGAGGTTGCAGTGAGCCAAGATCGCACCACTCCTCCAGCACTCCAGCCTGGGCAACAGAGCGAGACTCCGTCAAAAAAAAAAAAAAAAAGAAGAAGAAGAAAGGAAAAGAAAATCAATCACCTTCCCCTTGAACTTTTGGCCTCTAATCTCATCCTTCCTTCCTCATCCCCTTTCTGTGACTCCCTGTCTCCCGTACATTTCAAACTGGCACGCAAGGGCATTCATAACTCTCTCCAAGCCTCTTTTCCAGTGAAGTTTTCCCTCAGCTGACAGAACTTGAAACGGCCCTGTGATCTGCATTCTTGGCTGTTACGACCTGTAGAATCCCCACCACTTGAGTGCAGGTAAAACCTGTGACTTGCTCCTAGCAAGAAGCAAGAATATGGGCTATCACTCTCTTTATATGATAGAAGGTTCAGTCTTAGCACACTTTATAGAGACTCTGCCGGCCTTGAAAAGGCAGCAGCTGTGTTGGGAGCTGCCCATGGAGAGGGCCCATAGCAGGGAACTGTGGTGGCTTCTAGGAGCTGAGGGAAGCTTCCAGTCATCAGCCGGCAGGAAGGTGGGGCTCTCAGTTCTACAGTCATAAGGAGATGAATCCCGCTAAAATACTGAATGAACTCAGGCGCAGATTCCTTCCTGTCCAGGTCCCTGTGACCCCTGGTGCAACCTGGGGAGCCCCTGAGCAGAGGACCTACCCTAGCTGGGTGGACCCCTGGCCCACGGAAGCCGAAATAATAAGTATGTGTTGTGCCGAGCCTCTCGGTTTGTGGTAGACTGTTACACAGCAGCAGAAAATGAATCCACTCAGCCTTCGTATCCCCTGCAAACCCTCAGTTTTTTCTTTTTCATGCCCTACTAGGAGCACAAATTCTATGTACACAAATTCTCTAACCCTACACTTTCTCCTGGTAAGATCGGGTTTGTCCTTCAAAGCCCCATTCAAATGGACCCTTTTCTCCATATTCTAGTGACACCCTGGTCCATCTTCCCCCCACCCACCACCCCTGCAGCCCTGAGGCCCCAGTCCTCACCTCTCTTTAAACATGTACATGGCATTGGTGGCATTTGCATGTCCAGCAGTCCCCCATCTTCCTCATCTCTCTATCTCGGGGTCTAGCTCATTGCCAGACTTCCAGCAAATCAAGCGTTCCGCACTCAGAGTGTGCGCATGTGTGGATGGGGTTCATGGTATCCATTTCCCTAAAATCCAGTTCCCTAAAATTGCTTGGCAATTGCTGCTTAGGAGCATTTTTTTTTTTTTTCTGAGTCCCTGTCTTTCTTCAGACTCTCAAAGAGGCTTGAGGTCCTGGAAAGATTAAGGCCTATAGAAGCAGGATGTCAATGCACATTTCTTGAATTTAAGAAATTCACAAACTGGGTTGTGGCCCACTAAAAGGATTTTCATTTTCAGCTTTACGGCGAATTGTAGCTTCGCTGGAGGAATCGGAAGCATTCTCGGTGTTTTGCAGGAGAGCTGCTGTTTTGACATCTGCAAAAGCGCAGTCATGTAGGCAGCCCAAGGCTCCAACCAGGGGTGCAGATGGTCCAGCCTGGGGAAAGAGTGGGCAGGGGCAGAGCAGGGGTGCAGGGAAGCCCGGACTATGCTGCAGGAAGAGTGCAGAGTGGGGACGACAGGCGCAGGCGGGGCCCAGGGGGCTGGCTAATCCTGCGATGCTCCTTTAATAGTGCCAGGTGCTAGCATAGCTCTTCCCCACTGCCAGCTCCCCTGGGCTCTCAAGGACTGCCTTTGGCAGTGCCAGTGTATTTTTAGCCCTGCAGCAAGTGGAACAAAGTGCTCGGAGAGGTGCTGCTTCCCTCTTGGCTGCAGGCGATGTCTGCACCTGTCTGAGCCGGCACAAGGCCCCCCCTCCAGCCGCAGAGGGGATGTGGGTCTGGCTCCCACCTCCCTCCCAGACCCTCCCTCAGGGTCCTGGGAGAGGGACATCCTCATCTGTTGGAGAGAGGCCAGGTGTGTGTGCCCCCAGTTGTCTGGGGGAGAGCGAGTGGGGTGGCCTTTCCCTAGGAGAGGACCCAGGACAGGGCAGGAGGTTCCCCGGTGGGATCTGGCCTCTGCCAACTGCTCACTCGGAGAAAAAATGATGCGTCCCAAGACCACCTCCAGTTAGGTGGGCAAGGCAGGGTGCTCTAGGCCAGGGGCCTAGGTGGACAGGTGAGCCCCTGACCACAGCCAGAAAAGCCCCCATCCCTGAAGGCTGCCATGAGGGGAGGCGTGGGTGAGAGTGGCAAGAAGCCACTTCCTGGTGACCCAGTGGTAAACACTTGAGGTCAACCTTGAGCGTTGATCTGCCAAATATTTGCTTGGGCCACTGACCTAGCATACTTCCTGCCTTCGCCTCCTCCCCAGCTGCAACCCGACTGCCCTACCCCTTGATCCTGGAGGGGTAGACATCATTTCCCAGAGAGGCCCTTTCCAGGCACAGTCCCCTCCCATGGGGCGTGGGCTGTGGGTGAGGGTGGATGGGCTGGGGACTGGGGCAGGCATCCTCACAGGCCCTTTGAAGTGGCTACATCGGTAAAGCTGGTCTGAAGTGGTCAAGGTTCGGTTCACACAGCTGCCCACACGGAACCAAACTCCACAAGGACCAGGTTGCCAGGGCTCCCTCCCCAAGAGTTCCATCACCCAAGCCTGGGAAAAGGAGAGGCCTTGCCTCTCCCAGCAGGCAGGAGAAGGCCAAGGAGTCTCTGACCAGGGCCTGGAGAGGCTCTCTCCTTCTCTTTCATCACATGCACACACACACACACACACACCCCCTCCTTCCCCTGAGTGCCCACCCTGGGTCGGCCACCATGCTAAGCTCTGCACAGACACTATACCCTGCGTCGTTGTAACCCTCTGTGAGTTACGTTGCTCCATTTTACCGAGTTGGAAACCAGGATTCAGAAAGCTTAGGCAACCTTTCTGAGCTCACACAGCTGCGAGCGGGGAAGCTGGGTGTCAGATCCCGGGCTGCCGGATGGCCTGCAGCACCCAAGGAGGAGAGAGAAGGACAAGAAGATCACGCACCTGTTCTGGGAGATTCTGGTACAAGAGGAGATGTGAGGGCTGGTTGGAGGCAGAGCCGCTGTGCCTGCAAAGCACCGATCATTCACGATCATTTCCCAGAATCGCTTATAGGAAGAGAATTAAACCAATGTGCTTAAGTCATTGTTGTTTGGGATTTTCTGTCACTTGAAGCAAAAGTGGTACTAAATAAAACACCTGTGGTCTAAGCACCTTCCACTAGGCTGGCTGCCTGCTCTCTGAAGGTGCCTCTGCCTGTGCCTGGTTATTCCGCAGGCTGCAGCCTTCCCTCTGGCTGTGGCTATCTCTGTATTTCCTTCAAGGCCCAGCTGAAAAGACCACCTCCTCCATGATGCCTTACATAATTTCTATGCACCAGAAAGGATGAGTTCCTTTTCCCGCTGCCTCCAGTCTCTCAGTTTATTCCTTGTATTGAAATCATCATGCTTGACTGGCATGTGATAATCTTTCATTGCATATCTGTCTTACTCCTTAGGTTGGATGAGACAGTATTTTCTTCAGCTTAACGGGGATGGTGTGTGGGTAAACCAGCTCTCCAGGAGAAAACGCACACTGATTTGTAGTGCTGGCCAGTTCCCATGGTGTAAATACTCCCACCATGGTCAGTTTCAAGCTATGATGGTTTCACAACTGTCACAAAATTCCTGAGCATTTAACAGTTGGCTCTCATGAGCCAGTGCTAGCGGGCTCCAGCTTGCTACTGCTTAGAATCTGCCCACTGCTGAGGCTTAAGGCTTGCACTTAGTAGGTATACAACAGGCTGGTGCCACAAACTCTTACTTGGATGTATTATTTGATTCAACACTTTTTTTCCTGAAACCCCTACTTTGTTCCTAGAATAATTTTGGATGGATATAGGGGAAGATCATTTGCAAACATGGTGACAATGCTTCTCCCTCCCAAAATCTATGCCCCTTTCCAATGTGACTTTGCAGCTTCTGGGGCTGGTTTCCAGTCCTTGAATCAGGGATGGCCTTTTGACTTGACTTAGCCATTGGAATATGTTGGGAGTAACCTTATGACAGTTCCAAGCCTGGGCCTCAAGAGGCCCTGGGTACTGCTGCTCTTGTCTTGGGAGCCTATTGGTTACCATGGATAAAGCCCAGGCTACTGTGCATAAAGCTCAGGTTATGCTGCTGAGGATGAGAGACCACGTGGAGCAGAGGCATACCGTTAGCTGAGCCATCCCAGATCAGACAGGCCCAGCAAACCCAGCAGCTGGCCAAAGACATACGAATGAGCCCAGCTGGGCACAACCCAGATGGCTAATGTGAGGACTCATGAGTTAATAAACAATATTTATTTTAACCACTACATTTTGGAGTGGTTTGTTATGCAGCAAAACTGATACACCATCTTTGCGTTCAGAAGTAGCTTAGCTTTTGACTGAAATGTCCACCTCTATCTGAGTGAGATATAGATAGCTTCATGTTCCCTGCTATTCATCAACCAAGACCAAGAGGACCAAGTGTCAGCACTGTTGGCCCTCCCAGCATGTAAGTTCCAGTAGACTCTTACATCTCTCCCTAAACACAGCCTACAGGAACCCGGAAGATATGGGTGTTCTGGCTCCCTGGTGGAAGAGTTGGACAAGAGGCATGGAGTCTGTGTCTATACACCAGAGTTAAGGTGAGCTCTCCTCGCCTTTGACTTTGCCTGTGCCATGAAGTCACGGGGCTGGAACCGCTCTTTTTCTATTAGTCAATGAAGACTTAACTGCCATTTGTGGGAAATGTCCAGCCAGGAATGGGAAACTCACAAATTCTTCCCTTTTCTGTCTCATAGGATGATGATGATGATGATTATTATTATTATTATTATTTTTGACAGGACAAGAGGATCCTAATGTAGCTGGGGTGGGGAAGAGAGAAAGAGCCATGTCTTAAAGCAAACAATACATTTCTACTTTCAGTTCGAGAGTAAAATCTCACCTGTAATCTGTGAAGGAGTGTGTGAAAAACCGAACAAAACCCAACCTGCCCTTCAGGTTTGAACTGTAGAAACTCTGTGGTAGGAAAAAAAAGGCATTCTAGGGAAAAAGAGAGGAAGCAGGCCATGAAACAGATTTGCAGCTGCACGCTGTGGTGGTGTGTGGTTCCCCTCTAACCAGCTGTGTGACCTTAGGCAAATCTCCCGGCCCCACTGGGACTGCGTATCACATGGGGCTGGACTGGAGAGCCCCACTCGCTTCAGGATACAGTATTTTTATGAGGGAGAGCTGGGGAGGCTCCTGACTTTTGACCGTTTATCCCTGGAGGTGTGTACAACCACGTGCCGTTGACAGACAATGTACCCATTGTATGACAAGGAGGTAGTGGTGCCTTCCCCAGGTTATATTTGGCCTTAGGACCCTGTCAGAACATACACACTCAACATTAGACACTCCGTCACTGAGCAGCTCAGTGCCTCTCATTGACAAACGGTGTGATCCTAGGCAGGTGACTCTACTTCTCTGATCTTCCATTTCTTTCTTTCCCTCTCTCTTTTCTTTCCCTCTTTTTTCTCTTTTTTTTTTTTTGAGACGGAGTCTCGCTCTGTCGCCCAGGCTGGAGTGCAGTGGCGTGATCTCAGCTCACTGCAAGCTCCGCCCCCTAGGTTCACGCCATTCTCCTGCCTCAGCCTCCCGAGTAGCTGGGACTACAGGCCCCCGCCACCTTGCCCCTCTTTTTTCTCTTTTCTTTTCTTTTCTTTCTCTCTCTCTCTTAATTTTCTCTCTCTCTCTCTCTCTCTCTCTCTCTCTCTCTCTCTCAACAAGGTCTCACTCTGTGACCTAGGCTGGAATGCAGTGGCATGATCTTGCATCCTCAACTTGATGGGCTCAAGCGACCCTCCCACCTCAACCTTTGGAGTAGCTGGGACTACAGACATGTGCCACCGTGCTTGGATAAATTTTTTATTATTTGTAGAAATAGGGTTTCACCATGTTGCCCAGGCTGGTCTTGAACTCCTGGGCTCAACAGATCCTCTTGCCTTGGCCTCCCAAAGTGCTGGGATTACAAGTGTGAGCCACCACATTCAGCCTGATCTTCCATTTCTTCCTCTAAAGTGTCATGTCATGTGAAACTTTTACAATGCTGGATTGTAAGAAATATTGAATGAAGAAACATAGTGATACTCTATGATTCAATACATAGAACATACACAGAAGCTTATTTTTTTCTATTCACTACAGGAAATCATGTTGACCAGAAGGTCTAATTTGGCCTCAAGCAGCCACAGGACACTCAGACCTTCTGGGATTTTTCATTTTTCAGTTTCAGGACTTTTTTGTTCAGTTATATGTGGACTGGAACACTCTTTTTTTTTTTTTTTGGCTATAACAATTTTTTCTAGGTTTTATGGAATACCCTTGGTGCTTATCTCAAAGCGTTATTAAAAGGATTACATGAAATAATCCACCTAAAGCATGAAGGTTAGTGCCTGGACCAATGGATGCTTCATCTACGGCAGTTACTATATATAGTGACTTTCCCACAATGCTGAACGTTTGCTCCTGCAAATGCGGGGATTGATCCCAGCTCTGGCTGGCAGGGCCACTCAAGAACCCAGCCATCCTGATTCCCCAGACCACAGGTCATCTCCCCACCTAAGGTCATTCTGCCACAGTCTCCTCCTGTTGGGGGCAGGGTGACAAAGCCTTCTCCCTTACCGCTCATGCTTTCCATTTCTATAGGGATCAGAAAAGACACAAAGCTACCAGCTGAGGCAATCTCCTGCCTTCAGGTAGGCACAGGGCCCTTCTCATCCCCATCACACAGTTCAGGCAGTGGAGCCTGTCACTTTCCTGTTTGTTCACAGATCCATCCCTCATCCTTCTCTGTTGTGCTGTGTTGCATGGCCCTGACCTCTGTGGACTACAGTTCCCAGGCTCCCCTGCACCCTGGCTTCCTGACAAGTTCAGTCAGTGGGAAGCACTGGCAGGGGATTGAGCTTGGTAGGAAGACAGAAGCCAGGATAATTCTCTCTCCAGCTTTTTCTGCTTCAGGTGATGCCAGCAGTGGCCAAGTCTCTGTAACTTCAGCTCCTAATGATATCCTCTCTTCCTTCGTCCCTCCAGCCCTGGGGAAGCAGCAGTTTCTACTTTCTGGGTTGCTCTACCCTCCCCTGTTTAGGTTTTCAGCTCTTCCGTCACCTTTGCAACTACAGGTGACCCTTGAACAACATGGGTTTGAACTGCACAGGTCCACTTCTACATGGATTTTTTTCAATAAACATTTTTTGGAGATTTGTGGTAATTTAAAAAAGCTTACAGCATGGCCTAGAAATATCAACAAAACTCAGGAAAAGTTAGGTATGTCATGAATGCATAAAATACATGTAGATATGAGTCTATTTTATCATTTACTACCATAAAATATACATAAATCTATTCTAAAAAGTTAAAATTTATCAAAACTTACACATACCAACACAGACCATTCATGGTGCCTTTCAGTCAAGAGAAATGGAAACAAATGAGGATACAGTATTAAATCATAACTGCATAGAATTAACTATACTGATACCATACTACTGTCATAATTTCATAGCCACCTCTTGTTGCTATTGTGGCAAGCTCCTGTTGCAAGTATCCACTTAAACACCATATGATGCTGAGCATCTCTCTGTGAGCAGTTTGTCTCTAACGATAAACTGCATATTGCAGTGAAAAGTGATCTCTTCTGGTTCTTGCTTATTTTTCTTTGTGTTCAGTGCAATACCATAAACCTTGAATAGCACCATGGGACCCATATGAAGTGCCGCTAGTGGTGCTGGGGGTGCTCTCAAGAAGCAGAGGGAAGCCATGACATTACAAGAAGGTTGAATTGCTTGATGTTTACCATAGATTGAGGTCTGCAGCTGAGGTTGCCTGCTATTTCAAAAACAAATGAACCAGCATAAGAACCATTGTAAAAAACAAAAGGAAATTTGTGAAGCCATTGCTGGGCCAGCAGACACAAAAACCTTGCACTTTTTTGCAAAATTTCTTTCATATTGAAAATGCAGCTTTCATGTGGGTGCAGGATTGCATACCGAGAGACTCTAATATGATTCACGAAAAAGCGAAGTCATTTTATGACAACTTAAAGCAAAAGGATGTTGGAGGATCTAAAACTGGAGCATTTAATGATAGCAAAGGATGGTTTGATAATTTGAGAAAGAAGTTTGGCTTAAAAAATGTCAAGATAACAGGAGAGGCAGCTCCTGCTGACCAAGAGGCAGCAGACGAGTTCCCAGATGCCATTAAGAAATGATTTAAGAAAATCATTGAGGAGAAAGGATGTCTACCTAAACAGGTTTTTAAATGCAGATGAAGGTACATTACTCTGGAAAAAAAAAATGGACAAAGAACGTCTATTAGTAAGGAAGAGAAGTGAGCACCAGGATTTAAGGCAAGAAGGGATGGGCTAACTCTACTCTTCTGTGCAAATGCAGTCGGATTTATGATCGGGACTGCCCTTATCTATAAAGCTGCTAAACCCTGATGCTTGAAGGGAAAAGATAAGCACCAGTTGCCAGTCTTTTGGTTGTGCAAGAAGGCCTGGAGAAGGAGAGCTCTTTTTCTATATTGGTTCCTTCGATGCTTTGTTCCTGAAGTCAGAAAGTACCTTGTGAGGTAGGGACTTTCTTTTCAAGTTCTCTTGACCCTGGCCCATGCTCCTCACCACCCAGAACCCCATGAGTTCAACATCGAAGGTGTCAAAGTGGTCTCCTTTCCCCTAAACACAATGTCTCTAATCAGCCTCTAGAGCAGGATCATAAGGATCTTTAAGGTTCAATATACACAGTATTCCATGGAAAGGACTGTCAGTGCTATGAGAGAGAACCCCAACAGAGAAAATATCATGAAAGTCTGGTGGGATTACACCATTGAAGATGCGGTTGTTGTTATAGAAAAAGCTGTGAAAACCATCAAGTCTGAAACATTAAATTCCTGCTAGAGAAAACTGTGTCTAGATGTGCATGATTTGCAGGATTTTTGACAGAGCCAATCAAGAAAAGAGATTGTGAATACGGCAAAAAGTTGGGCGAGTGAAGGGTTTCAAGATACAGATTTTGGAGAAATTCAAGAGCTAACAGACACCACACAGAGGAATTAACAGAAGACAACTTGATAGAGATAAATGCTTCTGAACCAGAGCTGGACAATGAGAAACAAGACATAGTAGTGGATTATCAGAACTTATTAACATTAGTGTCACTGAAGTTGGTATACAACCCTCCCTGCTAAATTTGACTGGCTTAGAAAAAAAAAAGGACATAGAAGATGCAGTGTGAGAAAAGAGATTGACATTAGACAATCTGGCAGAAGGGTTTCAATGACTTAAGACTGTTGACCGGGTGCAGTGGCTCACGCCTGTAATCCCAGCACTGTGGGAGGCTGAGGTGGATGGATGACCCAAGGTCAGGAGTTCGAGACCAGCCTGACCAGTATGGTGAAACCCCATCTCTACTAAAAGTACAAAAATTAGCCAGGCGTGGTGACTTGTGCCTGTAGCCTAGCTACTTGTGAAGCTGAGACAGAGAATTGCTTGAAACTGGCAGGCAGAGGTTGCAGTGAGCCAAGGTCACGCCACTTCAGTCCAACCTGGGGACAGCAGGACTCCATCTCAAAAAAAAAAAAAAAGACTGTTTTGACTTCTTTTACCACATGGACGCTTCTATGGTTTGGGCACTGAAACTAAAGCAAATGGTGGAAGAAGAATTGGTACTGTACAAAAATATTTTCAGAGAAATGAGAAGGAAAAAAGTCAGACAGAAATGATGATATATTTCCATAAATTTACACCGAGTGTGCTGCCTCTCCTGCCAGTCCTTGCACCTTCTCCTCCTCTTCCGCCTCTGCCAACCTGAGACAGTAGGACCAATCCCTCCCCTTCCTCCTCCTCCGCAGCCCACTCAGTGTGGAGACAGTGAGGATGAAGACCTTTATGATGATCCACTTCCATTTAACGAGTAATACATTTACTTTTTCCTTCATATGATTTTCTTAATAACATTTTCTTTTCTCTCGCTTACTTTATTGTAAGAATACAGTAGTAATATTTATAACACATAAAATACGCATTAATCAACTGTTTATGTTATCAATAAGACTTCCAGTCAACAGTAGGCTATTAGTAAACTTTTTGGAGAGTCAAAGTTGTATGTGGATTTTCAATTCCGCCGGGTTGATGATCCTGACTTCCTCATTGTTCAAAGGTCAGGCTGCAGTTTCTAGTATTAATTCACTGTTGAACTACTTGGCTGGGGCTCTCTTTTTCTGGTGGGGCCCTGACTGCTGCAGCTACCTTGGTCAGACATTTACATATGTCTGAATGTTCTCACCACATAACCTCCAAATGGCCCTAACTTTGCAAAAGAATTTTCATAGGAATGTTTCCAGGTCAGCTTGCAGGCTGACTCTGTGCTGGAGGGCAAATGGCCACACTTCCTGTAGTAGGCTGTTTGTAAGCAAAAATAGCCAAAGTTATTCCCTCCCCTGTCATAGCCCTTCACAATGTGCCTTCGCTGCTCCTCCCATCGACAGATGGAGTCTATTTCTCCACCCCTTGAATCCATGCTGGTCTTGCGACTTGGCCAATGGAATATGGTGCAACCAAGCCCAGGCCTCAAGAGGCCCAGCACACTTCCATTGCGCCCTTGGAAACCCGTCCAGCCTGTGCTGTGAACATGCCTGGGCCAGCCTCCCAGAGGAGGCGAGAATGCAAAGCAGAAGGAGCTGTTCCCACTGAGACCATCGGGACCGGCTGGTGCCCAGATGAGCCGGCAGCTCCCTCCAGATGCAGGGGTGAGGCCCGGTTGAGGCCAGCTGAGCCCAGTCCAGATCCAAAGAACCATTCAGGCCATCCACAGATTTGTGAGTAAAAGTAAACCCTCGTTATCTTTAACTACTACATTCTTGGGATGATTTGTTATACAGCAGTAGCAGATACGCCCCACATGTGGGTGACGGCAGGAAGTACAGAATTCCACATTTGCTTCTGACTCATAATACGTTCTGTTTCCAGGAGTCTCCAGTGCCAGCGGGGATCTCCAGGGCAGCAGCAGAAAGTCTGGTCTAGCTGGCTCTGACCTCAGTGGCCAGCTGAGGAAACTGTGAGTGGATGGTTGAGTAATTGCATCTGGTCAAGTTTAAGGTGTGGGTGCTGGATCTAGTCCTCAGCTCCTGGAGTGATCCAGGGTGCTAAGGGGGTCTGCTCTGTGGTAGGGACTCTCTGGTGTGGGACTACCCTCTCCCCTCTGCTGCATTTAGTAGAAAAGTGAAGCACAGAAAGGCTGCCAGCTGCCTGCCCTCAATCATCTTTCCTGATCTTACCAGTTATGGAGCCTCTGTTATTAAGCATAGCACAGTCACTTTTCCTGGCTCCTTTACGACAAGGGTGGCCAGTCGAAGCAGAAATCACTGGGTGGGGATTTTAGCCTGGGTAGGAGGCCTCCCTTTTCCCTCTCCTTCCCTTCCCACCTCCCAGTCCCCTTCATGCTGAGGTGCCCTGAGCACACATATCTGGCCAACCGCACTCCATCATTCTCTTGCAGACAGAGGCCCCTTGGCCACCCTCAGGACGAGGGGTACCTTCTAGAAGGGGATGTGTATGATCGTCTAGCTGGACATGTCCCCTAGGCCTCACCGACCTCTCACTCTGTGGGAAGGACTGTGGCCCAGAAGAGCCAGCATGGAGCTCGGCAGGGCCTGAAGCCTGGGGCAGGGGCCTCTCTCAGCGGGCCAAAGCCTAGCATGATTGCAGGACTTCCTGGCGTCGCTGCAGACCTGGCTCTCTGGGGACACCAGAGTTACCCTGCTTCCCAGTGGACTCATTCCTGATTCCTTGGACCATTAGAAGCTCATTCCCCTTTTCCAAAGAATGACAATTCATGTCTTTCCAAGTTAACTTCCTATTCCCACCCATTCTGTGATGTAGCTGACAATGTCTTTCTCTAAAGAAGCAAAAACCCTAAGTTGGATCTCTGCTAGGCACCCCCTTTGGGAGGTGATAGAGGGACATTTTAGCCCCTCCTGAGCATGTCCTCCTCCTTGGTCCTCAAAAGTCACAGGCCCATGACTTGCCTACCTGACTCATGTGACCCTGTTGCTGCACCTGCAGGCATAGTGCCTGCCATCCCTTCCTGTTCGAGACCATCCTGGAGGCCCTCAGCTCCCAGCTGCCCCTCCCACACTGGGCCTCTGCTGCTCAGTATGTTATCCAGGAAGCATGGGGCAGATGTTTTTGCCAAACCACTGGGCTGTGGCTAACCTGTGGGGGTGGTGGGGGTGACTGCACAGGTGTGTGGGGTTCCCCTCCTCCTCCCAGCCTTCTGGGCTCTCTAGGGGAGCAAGTTACAGTTACCTATATATTTATACCAGCAGGGACTGTGGCACCTCCAGCAATAAATACTGATGGCTAAGGACTTTGGGTGTGTGTTATCTTCTGAATTAAACTCCTCTCCAGCTGCCTTGAAGGTTGAGAGGCTCGGTCTATAGCATTAGCTACAAGCCCTTGATGAGAGCCCAAAGGTCTGTTCCATTACTGATGAGAAAACCAAGGCTCAGAGAGGAGCAGGGACTGGATCCAAGCATTCCGACTCCAAGGGCCTTTCTGAGGGCCCAGGTGGGTCTGGCTTCGTAGGCTTCCTCCGGGGAAGTGTGAACTCTGCAAATTGCAGCCTCTCCTTAGGGTATGGAGCTGCTTGTGAGGTTTTGAAGGGAGATTCTGGAAGCCTTCCTGAGGGCTGAGCTCCTGGGTGCTGACGGGTTGCCCAGTGCTCAAGGGGATGGGCTGGGCCTCCCAGCCTGTGGTTACAAAGGGAAATGCTCTCTGCAGCCCACCCCTGAGACAACACCTGCAATGCGTTTTCTGGGGCTCAGACAAAAGGCACCCCTGCTCCTGGAAGGCATTATCAGGAGCTGCTCAGAGGAGGCCAGAGACACCCTTGTGAGATGATTGTGCCAGGAAAGTTTGCCAAATCCCATTTTCAAAGTGAAGCAGCGAGCCTGTGTGTATGATGTGCATAATGGTTGTGTATGTACATGTACGTATATGATATGTACATGTGTAGGTACACGTGTGGATATGTGAGTGTGTTTGTGCATGAGAGGTGTGTTTATATATGTGTGTATGTGTGAGCAAATATGTGTGTGTATGTATGCATGTGCATCATGGGCAGGCATGCTTGTGAGGGTGTGTGTATATTTATGTGTGTCATATGCATAACTGCATGTGTCTATTTGTGCACCTGAGGTTTGTGTGCATATGTGTGAGTGTATGTTAAGAATAGCCCAGACCATGGCATGTGAATGGTGCCTGGCTTTGTCCCCTTCCAGGGAAGGAGCGGGCAGGACAGTGACACACCATCTGTACTGGCCAGTCCTCTTTCCTGCCACCATTCTTTTGTCCCAACTTTCTTTCTGCTAAGCCTTCATCTGGGGCCTGCTACCGTGTAATATTACCTAAAGATGATCTGTCCTTCCCAGTAACAAAGCAGTGCATGCTCCTTGTAAAAACTGGAAAATAGGCCAGGTGCAGTGGCTCACACCTGTAATCCCAGCACTTTGGGAGGCCAAGGCAGGAGGATTGCTTGAGCCCAGGAGTTCGAGACCAGCCTGGGCAATATGGCAAAACCAAAAATACAAAATTAGCCAATGGCATGGCATGCACCTGTAGTCCCAGCTAGTCAGGAGACTGAAGTGGGAGGATGGTTTGAGCTCCGGACGCGCAGGTTACAGTGAGCCAAGATCACATCACTGCACTCCAGCCTGGGTGACAGAGCCAGACCCTGTCTCAAAACAAGCAAACAAAAAAAACCCCCAAAACGACAACAACAAAACCTTCTGGAAAATAGAGAAGATCACAAAGAAGGAAATAAAAATTGCCTTCTCTGGGAAATAAAAACCCAGAGTGCTGACTGTGGCTTAATAGAATGTTCTTCTGCAGCTGGGACTTAGGGAGCCGAGGAGGAGAGGGAAACGAGCACCATGGTCATTTGAGGGCCCTTGATCCCTGGCCCCACACTGGCTAAGCCTTTGGAACTTCAAGGTCCCCTACATCGTTATGTTGTTGTTGTTGTTGTTGCTGTTGTTTTGTTGTGGTTGGATTCTTCATGATTCACAAAGTCCTGGAGGTGACCAGCTTGGCCTGAGCTGTGAAAACTGATACAGTGACCTGGGTTTAAATTAGGTCTCCACCAACCTAAAAGTTGCTTCATCTTGGCTGGCTTAGTCATTTAACCTCTTCAGAGTGAAGCAGTGAACCTGCGTGTATGATGTGTGTGCATAATGGTTGTGTGTGTACATATGTGTATGTGATGTGTCCATGTGTAGGTGCACGTGTGGATATGTGAGTGTTTCCTCAGTTTCCTCATCTCTACAATGGGATAAAAACAGTGACCTTGAAGGGCAGTTGTTGGGGGTAGACATTGTGCCTGGCCTCCTCCTGTTTTCTCTCAGACCCTTTTCTCTCCTTTCTGCTTTACGCTCTACGCTGTGGAGAGGGTCACTTCCAGTGCCGCTGCCCTCTGGCTTCAGATAGGCTTGGCCAAAGGAGTAGAAGCCTGGAGGGCAGATGCGGGGAGAGGTCAGGGTTGTGTCTCGCCGCTCTGCTTGTGGGGGTGTGTCAGGCAGTGGCTGCCTCTCTGCTGCGGCTCCAGCTCCTGCCAGAGGTCCCAGAACCATCAGCTCTGATGACCCCATCTTGTCCCTTTGTCCCTTCCTGTCCCAGCCCTGGTGATGGTAGCAGTGGCTTCCTGTTATTACTAAACCTTGGGTGACCTCGACGTCCTTATATGGCTGTTCATCAGTTCAAAGCTGCAAAACAAGTTCCCTCTATAAAACTCCTTGGGTTGGAAGATCTAGCATGATTTTGGTTTTGTGCTGGGACCCTGATCCATACAGAAACGACAAGCAGGGCAGTGTCTGGTGCCAAGAGGAGGGTTAATGTGTAGCACTCAGGTCTAGAGCTGTGGCCCCTCGTGGACTTATCATAACATCACCAGCTAACGCCTTCTCTCAATGAAGAGCTCAACCCTGCCTTCTCCTATCTTTTGATCAAAGCCCTGACTTAGCTCTTCGGCATTTTTTTAATTTTTTTGAGACGGAGTCTTGCTCTGTTTCCCAGGCTGGAGTGCAGTGGCGTGATTTTGGCTCACTACAATCTCCACCTCCTGGGTTCAAGTGATTCTTCTGCCTCAGCCTCCCGAGTAGCTGGGACTACAAGCGCGGCCACCACACCCAGCTAATTTTTGTATTTTTTGTTTGTTTGTTTGTTTTTCAGACGGAGTCTCGCTCTGTCTCCCAGGCTGGAGTGCAGTGGCGCAATCTCAGCTCATTGCAACTCCACCTCCCGGGTTCACACCATTCTCCTGCCTCAGCCTCCTGAGTAGCTGGGACTACAGGCACCTGCTCCCATGCCCGGCTAATTTTTTGTATTTTTAGTAGAGACGGGGTTTCACCATATTGGCCAGGATGGTCTCGATCTCCTGACCTTGTGATCCACCCTGCTCGGCCTCCCAAAGTGCTGGGATTACATGTGTGAGCCACGGCGCCTGGCCTCTTTTGGTATTTTTAGTAACATTACCCAGTGTAAGGGAATGGGCTCTGGCAGCCCTGGATTTGAACCTAGATTCACTATTAGTAGCTGGTGACCTTCAGCAGGTCATGTCAACTCAGCTGCATTATCTAAGCTCAGGAGATAAGAATACCTAATTCACAGAGATGGTGTTTGTAAAGTACTTGATAGAGAGTAAACTGTCAGGTGTGAGGGCTCACGCCTATAATCCTAATACTTTGGGAGACTGAAGTGGGAAGATTGCTTGAGCCCAGGAGTTAGAGACCAGCCTGGGCAACATAGCAAGATTCCATATCTAAAAAAAGAAAAGAAAGAGAGAGAGAGAGAAAGAAAGACCAAGCCTAGGAGTTACAGACCAGCCTGGGCAACATAGCAAGATCCCATCTCTAAAAAAAGAAAAGAAAGAAAGAAAGAGAGAGAGAAAGAAGGAAGAAAGAAAGAAAGAAAGAAAGAAAGAAAGAAAGAAAGAAAGAGCAAGCCCAGGAGTTACAGACCAGCCTGAGCAACATAGCAAGATCCCATCTCTTAAAAAAAGAAAGAAGGAAAGAAAGAAAGAGACAGAGAGAGAGAGAGAAAGAAAGAAGAAAGAAAGAGAGACAGATAGACAATTAGCCAGGTGTGTTGGTGCATGCTTAACCTACTCAAGGTCACCCAACTAGTAATAGTGAATCTAGGTTCAAACCCAGGGCTGCCCTACTCCAGAGCCCAGTAATCCCAGCTACTTCCGAGGTTGAGGTGGGAAGATGGCTGTAGCCTAGAAATTGGAGGCTGCAGTGAGCTGTGATTGTGCAATTGCACTCCAGGTGGGCAAGAGACCCTGTTCTCAAAAAAGAAAAAAAGGAAAAGAAAAAAAAGTCAGATGTTGTGTTTGTTGACTGTTGTGATCAATATCACCACAGACCCTTCCTTCAAGAACGTGGGATCTTTTCACCTGTTTGTGGGCGAGTGGACATCGAAATGGCTCACTCCTGGTCTTTCTAATATCTCTTGATATGAAGAGTGCAAAGACTGCTAGGAAAGGTGGGAACATTTGCACAGGAGCTAAGAATCATGGGAAGAAAAGGGTAGAGACCCAGAACCTTCCCTTTCAATGTTGGCCTGAAAATGTCTTGAGCAGACTGAGATCATCACCAAAAGGCTGGGGACCATGATGGAGAGCTGAGCCTGGCTGAATGGAATTTGCCCACATTGGGCCCACAGGTTTGCTTCTACCTGGCATGTCTTTTCGTTTCTTGTGCATCCAACAAACTTCTATACATCCTTCAAGATCCAGCTGAGTTAAGGCTTATGGTGACCTTTGGTGACATCTCCAGTAGAATGAAACCCCTCATTCCCTGTGCTCTCAGCACTTGCGCATGCTTCAGTGGTGGCGCCTACACATCCTCTTCTGTGCACTCCTAACGGCTCACATATCCTCCCGCCACCATGCCTGTCACACCCCTGCAGGAGTAGGAGGAGCCATGAGGGTACTTGGTAACTGCTGAGCACTCACTGTGTGTCAGGCACTGTGCTGCGTGCATGATGCGTGTCACCCCACTGGCCCTTACCACTTCCTATGGGATGCACCACTTTACAGATGAGGGGACAGACAGGTGTGTAGACCCATCGCTACCTGACTCTGGAGGCTGCATTCTCAACGTTCCTCATTTTGCTAGTGAACCCTAGAAGAAAGGGATCAGCTTATACCCTCCTTTGTGTACCCAGTAGCCGGCAGGATGCCTGTCACCAAGTGGTCACTTAAATGTCAGCTGAAAGAAAGGAACATTCCACGGTGCTGACATGCCAGTGTTTGTGAAACCACTTCCCTTATGTTGCTGTGAATATTTCTGAGCACAGATCTCTTTTCTTGGGCTGGATTATTTTCTTTGGTTCAGTTCCTGGGAGTGGAATGACTGGGCCACGTCATCTTGCACCTCCCAGAGCCGCTGGCAGTGAAGGAGTGAAGCTGTTCTTTGCTGCCTTGCAGGCCAGGCCCTCTTCTCACCTTGATGTGGCTCCAATGCAGGCACCTTGGCAGGCCTGGGACAGCTGCACTGAGTCCTTTGGAGCCAGCGGTGGGGCCCTGTGCGGTCAGCGAGCTAGGATCCCCAGCACCACCCAGCACCCACAGCCCCTCCTCCAAACCCTCCCCAGCTGCCTCGTTGGCAACTGGATTCTGCCTGGGGGCGGGGACCAGACCTGCAGGCATCCTCCCTGACCACACCACTGCCTTTGGCTTCCTTATTTGGAGGGTAAGAGATGAGGAGGGAGGAGAAGAGAAGAGGGTGGATGGAGGCAGCACATGGAGGAAAGGATTGGGCAAAGGAGGGCAGGCAATGGGGAAGGGGTGGTCCCAAGTACATGCATGGGGGTTAAACCTCCAGCGCCCCATCTCATTTCTCCGGGGCTGGGGCAGACAGCCCTCCTGATTTCTGCAGACCCTCCTCCAAATCCTCAGCTCACAGAGGGAAAGGCGAATTCTCACTCCGGACGGGGACTCTGACCTCACGTCCCTCAGCTGTGCTGAGAGCTCAGGGGCAGGAGAAAGCAGGCAGAGGGATGCTGGTGCCTCTGCCCTTCCCATGAAGACCCCCTTTTTCTCTGTCTCCTCCCGTTTCCATCCATTTATTTCCTCATCTTCCTTTATGGGTATTTCCACTCCAGTTACAAATGGGAGAAGGCCAGGGATGCCCAGTTAAGACCAGAGACATCTTGTTTAGCACAGAGGCACCCAATTTAACTCAGAGACACCTCGTTAGGGGTGGTCCTGACCAGTTGAGACTAATTTTTGTATGTTTTAGGGTTGCCAGATAAAATCCAGGATGCCCAGTTCAATTTGAATTTCAGATGGGCAATGCATAATATTTTTAGTATAAGTGTGTCCCAAATATTGCACAGGACACACACTAAAAAAAATTCATTGTTTATCTGAAATTCAAATTGAACTAGGCATCCCATATTTTTATTTGCTAAATCTGGCAAAGACAGTGCATTTCTCTTCTTTTCCTGAATTTTAAACGCTTGGAATTCAGCATCTGCCTCCCATCCTACCCCACCAACCAGCTTCCGTCTTCCACCTTTTTGGTGGAAATTTGACTTCTCTTAAACCCATGCTCTTTTTAATTTATCTCCTTTCCTGGGTTTTATTTACTTAAGCAAAGTCACACTGGGTCTCCATTTCAAAGTCTTTGATGTTATTACTAGAGACTGGGGTTGAGGCAGTCTAAGCTTTTCGAAAGGTTTCTTCAGGACATTGGAGGGAAATTAAACCTTGGAAAATATGCTTGACATTATTTTTTCTTTCTAAAAAGAAAATCTGTGCGTCGAGTTCCCTTATGGTCACGGGAGCACAAACAGCGGAGTTAAAGCCACAAAGCTCATTTCTCAAGCCGCCACCAGCTGCAGCCCTGGCCAATGAATGATTTATCTCCAGCTGCACTGGCCACTTTCTCAGGGTTTCCATCCTCAGCTGAGCTTGCTCAAAGAGGCCTCGAACTTGTAGGCTCAGAAGGATCTGAGGAACGAGCAAGACCAGAGCTTCCCAAACTACCATGTCCAACAGGCCACCAGTGGAGCTTTCACCAGTCCCATGCTCACACTGACACAGCCTCATTAGCTCAAAATCACTGGAGGTGAGACCCAGGCATCTCACACACACACACACACACACACACACACACACACAAACAACAACAACAACAAAAAACCAACAACAACCACCAAAAAAACTTGGCCAGGCGTGGTGGCTCATAATCCCAGAACTTTGGGAGGCCGAGGCGGGTGGATCACTTGAGGTCAGGAGTTCAAGATCAGCCTGGCCAATATGGTGAACTCCCATCTCTACTAAAAGTATAAAATTTAACCGAGCGTGGTGGCACGCACTACTCTGGAGGCAGAGGCAGGAGAATCGCTTGAACTGGGGAGGCGGAGGTAGGTTGCAGTGAGCCGAGATCGCACCACTGCACTCCAGCCTGGGTGACAGAGTGAGACTCTGTCTCAACAACAACAACAACAACAAACTCCCAAGATGATTTTAGATTGAGACCCAGTGAACCAGGGTGGTGCTTCTCAGTGGCTCCTGGAAGTTGATGGACAAGGACCCCAGCTCCCCGCCTGCTGGTTGCAACAACTCTGAAGTGTGTGACCCTCTCGTATTGGTCACCCCTGTCCTTGGTAGTCCATCTTCCCATAGCAGTAACTGGCTCCAGAAAGCCCCTTTCTTGGCTTCCCTTCCCTGTTTCTCTTCCACATTTCTCTATGGTGCTTCCTGAGATCACCTCCCAAATCACCTACTTGTACTCAAATCCTTCTCTCTGGTTTTGACGGTGGTTTCTGAGAGGTCACTGTTGCCCACAGATGGATGGTTTAAAATGCAAGCTCTCAACTTAACAGGCTACCAGAATGGTAGAAGACCCCAGTTTTTGGAGCCAGGCAGACAAGGCACAAATCTTAGTTTGGTGGCTTAGACATTCTAAAATACTGTGGCGTTTTCCGAGCCTGGGTTTTTAAAATCTCTACATTGGGGTTAATAATGGCTGCCTGTTGGGGTTGTTGAAGAGGATAGAATGAAACAGCTTCTGTAGAAGGTAGAATAATAATTTCCTATTTTCACTTCCCTGTAGTAGCATTAATATTAGACGTCTGCACTTTTGCTATGGCCTCCGGTGGCAGAGTGTACTTAATGTCCCTTAGCTTTGGTCTTAGCCACGTGACTTGCTATGGTCAACGATGTTGACAGACATGATGGAAGTGAAGGCTTGAGTGGGCTTGTGCTGTTAAGCTGGCTCCTGCACTTTTTTACCGTCATTGCAGAAAAT
This sequence comes from Mandrillus leucophaeus, assembly GCF_000951045.1. Classification (NCBI taxonomy): domain Eukaryota; kingdom Metazoa; phylum Chordata; class Mammalia; order Primates; family Cercopithecidae; genus Mandrillus; species Mandrillus leucophaeus. The sequence continues at coordinate 2,637,307 of NW_012102055.1, read as the reverse complement.
CATTTTTTAGATAGCTGCTGGTTCCAGAAGTATAAGAAACATGCTAAGCAGAATTGAACCCATCCCATGGCCTGGAGTCAGGCCCATTTGAGCCCCGCTTAGGCCAGCCAAATTCCATGTTGTATGCTGTGAATTTTGTTACACAGCTTTATTGTGGGAATAGCTGACAAATACACTATTTATAAAAACACCTACACAGGGCCTGGTACATTGTAGAGGTCCAGTAAATGCCAGTTCCTGTCTCTTTTCATCACATACACTAATGTGGGAGCCAAGACATTTCCCTGATTCTTATCCCTCAAACCAGACTTCTGGATAAAGACCTTGGAAGGAAAGCCATGTTGGGATTGAAGCTCCAATTGGTAATGGAGTCCTGCCCATGCAAACCCTCTTTCCTTATGTGGCTCCCAGCACTTCTCTGATCAGAGGTGGAGGCCCTTGTAACAGCATTAGTTTCCCCTCACTCCCTCTTTTAAAGGAGGCACAAGCCTCTCTCTTCCTAAGATTTCCTAGACCAACAATCGCAAAGACCTCCCCGCTTGTCTGTGTCTCTCACTTAGGGCACAGAATAAGCTGTTTCTTACCATTTCACTTTTCACCTGCCTTCATTAATGATAACTCAAATATAATAGTCAATATTTTAAAATATTAATTGCTCATCAGGCATGATGCTGGGTACTTGACATAAATATTGTTTAAAAGTCAGCACATCTAATGAAGATCATATGAATGTTTCATTTACAAAATGTCTAATGATTTTGAATTATATGTAAGTCAAGATTTCAAAGCCTGATTAATTATAAAAACATATATTTTTAAAGTCAACACATCCTTATGGTGTAGATAATGATATTATCTCTCATTTACGCATAAGGAACTTGAGGCCCACAGAGATTTGGTGCTACCCAGACCCAAGTCCATCTGATCCCCAAACCATGCCCTTACCCCCACCCTATGCAGCCAATGTGGTCCCTCTAACCAGATTGCAAGGTCCTTGAGTTCGCACGCTGTATCGGATGCACTTGGTGAGCCCATCACACACAGTAGTCACATGGCTGTCATTTCGTGACTGGCTGACTGGAGCTGCAGGGATCAGGCAAGGGGTTTCCATGTTGGTGGCAGGACTGGCCCTTCTGCAGAAGCACCCAACACCCTGGGCAGATCCTGTGCTTCCCACTGTCAGCATCTACCAACCACACTGGACCAGTGTCTACCTCTTCTGTATTTCTGCTCAGTCTTAGGTGCTCTGTGAATTTCCAAAACATACAACAGATCTCTGGGAGTCCTGGGAATTGTCACAATGCTTTTGACGGCAAGCAACAGAAGCCAGATTTGGGCTCTGGTGTCCTTTCCTTTCACTTTTCTCGTCTGCCCATTTCTGTAGATCCACTTGATTTTCTGCTGGCGTTCCCTACGTTCCAAGCGTGTACACCCTCGAGATTGAATTTGTGTTCCCAGGCTCTGGGCCACTCCCTGTGGTGTTCCATGGGAATCTCATATGCGAAGTGACTTCAGTCTGGGTTATTTGTACCAACCACTATGACAAGGTAGCTAGGACTTAGTCCAGCCAGGACTCTGGGGCTGGGGCAGGGTCAGACACACACCATCTTCATGGTTGCCAGGGCAGGGGGAGGGGTGGAAGGATGCTTGGCAGCAACCACACATCTATATGGAGGGGTGATGTGTGGAGGAAGGGGTGGGGTGGCAGAGCAGAGAGGCTGCAGGAGGGGTCCCAGCATGCTACTTGGTTCTCAGAGAAAGCAATGTCCTTTTATAGCCTGTGTTCTCCGAGGCTCTCAAACAATTGTACCAGCCCCTGGCAGAGTGATTCTTTTTCTACTGTAAGAGGAGTTGCCCACTAGCCTTGGCTGTGCCTAAGTGTTGATTCTTCCAGAACAGATCTGGGACAAGGACTTGTGTGCCTGTGATTTATTAAGGAAGTGCTCCCAGGGCAAACTGGGAAGGGGCTGAAGGAAGCAGGTTGGGGTAGAGAGGAAACCAAGCCAAGGGTGATCACAGGGCTGGCCTACAGATGACGTCCTACAGATGACGGCTTTAGCCTGATCCTGAGGGGGAGCTCTGAGTGCAGGGGACACTTCAGTTATCTTAACCCAAAGAAAGGGAGCTGGACTTTCAAATTCTTGTGCCCATTAGTCATTGGACAAGGATTGCAGGTGTGGGAGGAGAATGCAAATTTCTAGGCACCTTGGGCTCTCTGTGCCTTCAAGCAAGGTGAAGGGAGCCCTCTGAAGAAGGCCCCCAGGAAATGCTGCTTATAAGCTGTGTTCAGATCTCTTTGGGCCTCACTTTCCTTATACATAAAATGTGAATAGGCCGGGCGTGGTGGCTGACGCCTGTAACCTCAGCACTTTGGGAGGCCAAGGCAGGCGGATCATGAGATCATGAGTTCAAGACCAGCCTGGCCAACATAGTGAAACCCAGTCCCTACTAAAAATTAAAAAAATTAGCTGAGTGTGGTGGCGGGCACCTGTAATTCTAGCTACTTGGGAGGCTGAGGCAGGAGAATTGCACAAACCTGGGAGGTATAGGTTGCAGTGAGGTGAGATCGCGCCATTGCCCTCCAGCCCGGGTGACAGTGCCAGACCTCGTCTGGAAAAAAAAATAAAAAGGTGAATAATCCCATTACCTGCATTATAAGGATGTGGATATGTTAACTTTATATTTATATATATAAAACATAAATATATATATATATTGATTAGGCTTTTGAAACCTTGCCTTACAACTCAAAAGCCATTAGACATTTAGTAAATGAAGCATTAATGTGTTCTCCCTTAGATGTGTTGATTTTAAACAAATATTTATGTCAAGCACCTAACATTATGCATGGTAAGCCACTGATATTTTAAAATACTCTTATATTAGACCGGGCACAGTGGCTCACACCTATAATCTCAGCACTTTGAGAGGCCGAGGTGGGCGAATCACTTGAGGTCGGGAGTTCAAGACCAGCCTGGCCAACATGGCAAAACCCCATTTCTACTAAAAATACAAAAAATTAGCTGGACGGAGTGGCGGGCGCCTTAGTCCCAGTTACTTGGGAGGCTGAGGCAGGAGAATTGCAGTAAGCTGAGATTGTACCACTGCACTCCAGCCTGGGCGACAGTAAGACTCTGTCTCAAAACAAAACAAAACAAAACAAAACAAAAAAACCCCAGAAAACAACTATTATATTAGAGTTATCATTGAGGAAGGCAGGTGAAAAGTGGAATGGTAAGAAACAGGTTATACCATGAGCTAAGTGAGGTGCACACTGCAGGAAGCGAAAGCACTTAGGAGCTGGAGGGGTCACGGACACAAAAAGGGGAGGAAGGGATTTGGGGGATGGGTAGAGTGTCGACAATGCCTGCTCCTGGCTGGGGTACACGTGTCAGTTCTCGTCCATAAATGAGGCCTCAAACTCTAGCCCTCAACCCCAACTCTACCCACAGACACGCTTTGCTTGGCCCACAATGTACTACTGACTGCTTAATACCGTAAAGCTTCTGAATTAGTTGCCAATGTTTGAATCTCAGGTGATTTTTACACAAAAATCCAGATCCCTGGCTCCTCTTGAAAAATCATAGTTGTTATCAGAGTCACACAAAGTCACACGGCCACAGTTGCAAGATGCCACAGAGTCTGCCCAACCTGAGCAATTTTACCTGGCAGCCTTGATGCCACAGGCCCCAACCACTCTCTGTTGTGTTCCAAGCACGTGCACTGTAATTATCCTTATGGGAGAACTAAGGGAAAGAGAAATCTTTTTTGTGTGTGCCTACGTCTCCAAAATGGAGAAAATCTCTACAGCCCTAGGATGGTTAATGTGGATATGAGATGTGTCTGTATCTGAAGAATACGGCACAAGGTGCCATTGGCGAGCAAGCCCCTGAGCTGGTGCCGCTGGGCCCCTCTAGGTGTGTGTGTTTGTCTCTCCTGCTGTGAGCTGTACGTTCCCACCAGACGCTGGCTTTCCCACCAAGATCCAGCTGTGCTGCTCCCCCTTCCCTGCCCCAGCCCATTTTGTGAAAAGCAGCTGTTTTTTCCCTTTCCAGCTCTCCAAGTGCTGATTTCATCTCTTTCCCGACAAAAGTTTGAAGCCAGCAGGGAGATGGTTTGGCAGAAAGTCAGCGTGCAGTGGGAGCAAGAAGACTACGTGGAGGAGGCCGATGCCGGGTAGGGGTCCAGGATGAGGGGTCTGGACCCTGGCTCTGCAGACCCCATGAGACAAGAAGCCCCAGGAATCTAGGCGGGTCGTAGGACTCTGTGGAATTCACTCTTTTGAGCTGTTTCAGCTACTTTAGCTAGAGGTGATGTCAAAGAGTTCTATTTCTCAATAGCTTTTCTGGAAGAGGGGTGGAGACAGCCGTGGGGAAACGGTGATGAGACACCAGGGCTCACCACAGCGGCCGAGGGCCCCTCAACTCAGTGCTACAGGCTTTTGAGCACTTACACTGTGTGTGAACTGTGCTGGGGATGGAAGGAGGCTCGAGAGAACATGAGATGGTTAGGGGGTGAGCAAGGACTGACAACGGGTCACCAAGGCAACCGGGCTCAGCACTCATGGCACTGGGGAGGGACGACCAGGTCAGGAGGAGCCAGAACTGCCCACCCCAGGGCCGTGTGCGGTCCCACTTTCTGGGGGAGGGGTCACACATTGTCCCCACCACCACCCCCAGCCTTATTAAAATCACCTTTCCCTCCCAATCAAGCTGAGCCAACATCTTTGACTGAGTCTGGAAAAATTCCTTTCTCCTTAACTAGGCCAAAAAAAGGTTGAACATTTCCCAAAGGAACACTTAGGCACGAAGGGAAACCCCAGTCACGGAGAAACCAGTGAGTTTACAGAGTGCAGATTTCTGAGCCCAGTGTGACCAAACGTCCCATGGAAACCATGGAAGGTCGGCTTGGTGGGCATAGGAAGAGGTGGCTGTTCCCTGGAATTCCTTGACTCAGCTGGGCCTATGGTGGAGGCCAGCAAATGCCCCCAAACTCTGCATGTGGCCGGGGCAGAGGCAGGAAGGGCTCCGCTTCCAGCCTGGTGGGTACCTCAGTGCTTCTCAGAGACTGGGCCCAGGTCTTTGTCTGGGAAGGGGCTCTCCATGCTCCTGCCAGGACCCCGGCCAGGCCCCCTCAGCATCCCCCTGGCCTCCTTGAATGTTGTCCCGGCTCTGCCTCCTTTCATGAGGAAAGCCTTGAATTTTCTCCTCACTCTTCTCCTGGAAGTCACTGGCTCCTTGGCTCAGGGTGCCCCCCACCCCCACCCCATCTCGCTCTACCCGTCTGGCTGGCCTAAAGCACATTCACAGGGTTTCAGGCTGGCTCTGCCTTGGAGCTGCCATGTTCCACTGGGCTCTCTGATGGGTCAGCACAGACTCCCACGGGCTCCCTGTTTCCAAACCTGAATCGCTGTTGGAGTCCCTTTGGCATTTGGCTCCTGAATCAAGAGACTAACCTTATCCTTAGGGAAGCCATGGCTGACCTACCCAAGTGTAATAGCTATAGAAATGTTATTTTTAAAAATAGGTAATACATGTGCATGTTAATGCAATCAAACATGAACATAAGTGGCCTCTCTCCCTGCTTCCACTTCCCCCCTGCAGAGGCAACCAGTGCCCTGTGCATTTTCCAGAGATATTTTATGCAAGCAGGAGCATATATATATGTTAATATATTTTGAAGATAATTTCGTATCAGCACATAAAGTACTGCTTCGTTTAAAAAATGGTTGCTAGTATTCCCTTGCAGGATGGTACATTTATTTAACCAATTTCTTATTGCCAAGGACTTGGATTGCTTCCAATGTTGCTCTCTCAGAAAGCTTTGTAACTAGATTGTTTGGCATGTGTGCCCATGTGTCTGTAGGATAAATCCCAGAAGCGGGATTGCTTAGCCAAAAGATACGTTCATTTTAAATTTTTATAAATGTTGTCAAAATGCCCTCTAGAGTAATAGTACTGATTTTTTACTCCCGGTAATAATATTTGAGAATGTCTGTCTCTCTATACTCTCATCAACACACAGTGCTATGAAACTTTTTGCCAGTCTATTAGCTAAAAGCAATTGGGACACAATCATATTTCTAATTTTTGCTTTTATTACAAGTGTGGTCAAGCATCTTCTCCTATGTTTAAAAGTCAGTTGTGAGGCCGGGTAAGGTGGCTCACGCCTGTAATCCCAGCACTTTGAGAGGCCCAGGGGGGTGGATCACCTGAGGTCAAGAGTTCGAGACCAGCCTGGCCAACATGATGAAACCCGTCTCTACTAAAATACAAAAATTAACCGAGTGTGGTGGCGTGCACCTCTAATCCCGGCTACTCTGGAGGCTGAGGCAGGAGAATTGCTTGAGCCCGGGAGGTGGAGGTTGCAATGAGCCAAGATTGCACCACTGCACTCCAGCCTGGGCAACAGAGTGAGACTTGGTCTGCAAAAAAAAAGGTCACTTGTGGGTCCATTTCTATGAGCTTTGCTCTATCCTTTGCCATTTCTTTCCTGTTGGGTTGTTGTTCTTTTTCTTATTGATTCTAGAAGTGCTTTATATATTAAGGAAATTGACCTTTGCCAACTGCATGTGTTGTAAACATCTTTTTTGCTTTGTTGGTTGTGTTTTGACTTTTATTTGACATTTGAATTACATTTTTTTAATGTAATCAAATGTATTATTATTTTTTAAAATGTGTTCCAGATTTTGTGTTACGTTAAGAAAGATCTTTCTCACTCTGAGATTTTTAAGTATTCTATTTTTAATGCTTTTATGGTTTTAGTTTCAGGGATTAAATTTCTGATCCATCTGGAATTCATTTTGGTGTGAGGAGTAAGGTAGGGATTCAGCTTTAATTTTTCGCAGATGACCACTGGTTGTCCCATCGAATTGGGATCTTTTATTTGTTTGCTTGTGTGTTTGTTTTGAGTTGGAGTCTCACTCTGTTGCCCAGGCTGGAGTGCAGTGGTGCGATCTCGGCTCACGGCAACCTCCACCTCCTGGGTTCAAGCGATTCTCCTCCCTCTCCCTCCCAAGTAGCTGTGATTACAGGCACCCGCCTCCACGTCCGGCTAACGTTTGTATTTTTAGTAGAGATGGGATTTCACCATGTTGGTCAGGCTGGTCTTGAACTCTTGGCCTCAAGTAATTTGCCTGCCTTGGCCTCCTAAAGTGCTGGGATTACAGGCATGAGCCACTGCGCCCAGCTGAATTGGGATCTTTTGAATAAGCTTTCTTTTCTCCACTGATGTAAATTTTGAAACGGATGCTCCTTAAATGTTTCCTTAGCATGTACAGTCATGTGTCCCTTTACTGGGGGGATATGTTCTGGGAAATGCATTATTAGGCAATTTCCTTGTGTGAATATCACAGAGTGACTTACACAAACCTGGACTGTACAGCCTGCTACACACCTAGGCTATGTGGTATAGTCTGTTGCTCCCAGGTTACAGACCTGCACAGTATGTCTTTGTCCTGAATACTGCAAGTAGTTGTAACACAATGTAAGTGTTTATATATCTACACAGAGAAAAGGTACGGTGAGAATATGGTATAAAAGATGAAAAGCGTCCACTTCTGTGGAGCACTGGCCGTGAATGGAGCTTGCAGGAATGGAAGTTGCTCTGGCTGAGCGTGTGACTGAGTGGTGAGTGAATGTGAAGTCCTCGGACATTACTGTACACTACGGTAGACTTCAGAAACACTGTACACTGAGGCTAATTTAGAAAATATGTTTTTCTTTTGTCAATAATAAATTAACCTTAGCTTACTGTAACTTTTCCATCTTATAAACTTTTTAATTTGTTTTAACTTTTGACTCTTTCGTAATAACCCTTATCTTAAAACACAAGCGCATTCGTACATCTGTACAAAACTACTTTCTTTACATCCTTAGTCTATGAGTTTTTCTCATTTTTAATTTTTTTAACAGTTTGAACTTGTTTGTTAAAAACAAAGACACAGACTCACACATTAGCCTAGATCTAGGGTCAGGGTCATCAATATCACTGTCTTCCACCTCCACATCTTGTGCCACTGGAAGGGCTTCTGGTGCAGTAACATGCATGGAGCTGTCATCTCCTAGGATAACAATGCCTTCCTTCTTCTGGAACACCTCCCAAAGGACCTGCCTGAGGCTGTTTTACAATTAACGATTTTTTTTTAAATTAGTAGAAGGTATACACTCTAAATAATGATTAAGATTATAGCAAATACATAAACCAGTAACATAGTAGTTTATTATCATTATCAAATGTCATGCACTGCACATACAGTATTTATATGTGCTAGACTTTTATATGACTGGCACTGCAGTAGATTTGTTTACACCAGCATCCCCACAAACACACGAGTAACGCATTGTACTACAACATGATGACAGCTATGACGTCATCAGGGGACAGGAATTTTTTTTTTGAGACAGGGTCTCGCCCTGTTGCTCAAGCTGGAGTGCAGAGATGCAAACATGGCTGATTGCAGCCTCGACTTCCTCGGCAGGAATTTTTCAGCTCCGTGGTCATCTTATGGGACCACCATAGCGTATGCAGCACCTGATGGTATTTAGAAGGGAGGCGGAGAGGAGGAGAATGGCTGAATGTGCCTTTGCCTCAGCATTATCTTCTCAGATGGTTCAGTTCAGAATCCAAACTTGGAAACTCTATTCAGAAAAGGAAAGGCCCTCCAGTTACAGAGTCCTTCTCTGTAGCCCAGGCAGCCTAGTGATGCTTGGTACTGCTCCGCCCCACATTCCCCGCACTGTGGGGATGCTTGGTGCTTCATCCCCACAGTTGGACGAAGCGCTCCTTCCAATCTCTGGAGAGTGTGATTTGCTCCATCTTGTCATATTTCTGGGTTGCTGCCCTGGTCAGCTTCCTGGCTGGGCTACCACCTATGGGGCGCCCGCTGGGGGCTCTAATCTGCACCGTGTGTGAGAGTAAGAGGCTTCGTCTCGTTTAATCATCAGCGCACTCCTCATTCTACCCCATCTCAGGGATGAGGAAGACAGGCTTGGAGAGGTTCAGCCTTCCCAAGTCCCAGCCTACGGGTAACAAGTGCAGTATTTGAACTAGCTCTCAATTCCAGAGCCTGAACTCTTGGCTCCCTAGGATGCTGTCATCAGAAAGCAGAACCTGCACGTGTCTGAGATGCTCCGGCAGCACTAAGAGCAGTTGGGTGGCCTGAGAGGGCAGGAACAAGAGTATTGTTGTCAGTGTCCCCCGTTCTGATTGCATCTCAGGGCTCCCCTGGAAGCCATGGCTGTGTGCACACCCACCGCAGGCCCTACTAGCCAACCAGAATGCCACTCCCTGGGCCACTGTCTTCCTTTGGGTTCTTAGGAGCACTGTCAACATGCTCCTCTCCCCAGACCCATGCCTACATGGCACACTTGATGTTGGGCACCTACAAATGTAATGAGTTCTAGTTTTCATTATCTCCAGTTCTAAGAGTAAAGGCAACACAGTGGCCAGTCCCAGGCTCCCGGGTGAGGCCAACTGCTGCTGCACGTGATGGGAGCAGCGTCATTGGAACCCATATGACCCAGACCACCAGCCCTCACCCTGGCCCCCAGCCCCAGTGCGGGGAATGCCCTTTACAACATTCACTCTTTAAAGGCCACCTGGATCATTGTTTTCTTTTTCTAAATCTCAGCTTATTCAAAGAAAAATGACTTTAGCTTGGCATGTGAGAAAGGTCAGGACATTACACTGCTGGAAACGTCTACGTGCGTGAAAAGAACCAAGAGTCCTCTGAATCTGTAGCTTCCCCAACCTCTTCACAGTAGGGTATTTCACCCATTTCATGGAGTCCAAAGTGAGTGATTTTTACATCCTGTCATCCGTAGGGGTTGGGATAGATCGCCCGGCCACCAGGCTTAATGGGAGAGATTTGTTTTTTCTTAAAATATGAAGAGTTGCAGTGGTCCTGGAATCTGTCAACAGTCAGATTCTTTTTTTTTCCCCAATCATAAACAATTGTTTAAAAAGTGTTTTTATTTTGTGTTCATCTTAATATTCCTAGACTTTTCATCTTGAAAAATTTTAAGCCATAGAAAATTGGCAAGAATAGTAACTATGAAATTTACCGGCAGTTAATATTTTGCCACATTTGCCATATCTCTCTCTATATAAACATATTCATTGGTCAAAAAAAAAAATCAGTATCTTTCCTTCCCTTCTCTCCTCTCCCCCATCACTCTTCTTTCTCTTTCTCCTCCTACCCCACCTTCTTTCTTTCCTTTTTTATCCTTTCCTCTTCTTTTTATTTACTTATATTTTTAGAGACAGGGTCTCACCCTGTTTCCCAGGCTGGAGTACGGTGGCATGATCATAGCTCACTGCAACTTTGAACTCCTGGTTCAAGCGATCCTCCTGCCTCAGCCTCCTGAGTGGCCGGGACTACAGATGTGCACTACCACCGCTGGCTAATTTTCTTATTCTTTATAGAGATGGGATCTCACTATGTTGCCTATGCTGGTCTCAAACTCCTGGCCTCAAGCAATCGCCCTGTCTTGGCCTAACAAAATGCTGGGATGACATGTGTGAGCCACTGCACCAGGCCTTTTAGGTTCTTCATATATTTGAGAATAGTTGCAGATACCTTGAGATTTTATCCAGATATTTCCACATGTCTCTTCTAAGATAGTAGGCATTTTCTCACATAACAACGAAACCATGACCACCCTCGATGAATTTAATGTGGATACAAGCCTGGTCTCTTTACATGGCCCATGTCCAAATGTTGCAAGTTGTCTTTGTCATGCCTGTGTCCCTCTTTATCCAGGACCCAGCCAGGACCCGCCTCCCTCCATTGTGCCTCTGCTCAAGCTCCTCTCACCTGGAGCCACCTCTGGGCCTGTCTTGTCTTTCATGACCCTGATATTTCAAAGCATTTGGTCATTTGTTTGGCAGACTGTGCCTCAATTTGGATTTGACTGATTGCTCTTCAGGAAGAGATTCGGGCTTGTGTTAGTCTGTTTTCTCTTGCTGTAACTGAATATCTGGGCCTGGGTAATTTGTAAAGAAATGAAATTTATTTCTTACAGTTCTGGAGCTGGGAAGTTCAAGGCTGAGGAGCTGCATCTGGTGAGGGCCTTCTTGCTGGTGGGGCCTCTCTGCTGAGTCCTGAGGTGCTGCAGGAGATCTTGTGGCAGAGGCAGGAGCAAGAGTCAAGCTGGCTTTTTAATGACCGACTGCCGTGATAACCCAAGAACCTATTAATACATGAATGGCCCTGACGATCCAGTCCCTTTTTAAAGGCCCCACCTCTCAATGCTGCCACATTAGGAATTAAGTTTTAAGATGAATTTCAAAGGAGACAAACCTTCAAACAGTAGCAAAGTTAAGCTTTTTGAAGGGACAGGATTAGTCATAATTTTTGTTCTATTTGTGTGCGTGTGTGTCCTTTTTAGAGGTGGGTCTCACTCTGTCCTCTAGGCTGGAGGGCAGTGGCTCAGTCATAGTTCACTGCAGCCTTGAACTGCTGGGCTCAAGTGATCCTCCTACCTCAGCCTCCTGAGTACCTGGGACTACAGATGTCTGCCAATGCACTCAGCTAATTACTTTTATTTTTTTAGAGGTGGGGTCTCACTATGTTGCCCAGGCTAGTTTTGAACTCCTGGCCTCAAGCAATCCTCCCATCTCAGCCTCCCAAAGCAGTGGAATTACAGGAGTAAGCCACCATGCCTGGCCAAGAAAGTGTACAAACATACACATACTAGAGTCTTTCTTCTTCTCTTGCCCCCCAGTGGGTGACCCAGTTCCCATCTTGGCAGGCAAATCACATTCCCAGTGTCCGTCTCCTTCCACAGATGACACAAGGGGAGTGTTTAATGGTGGTTCCTGCATCTGCAGCTGGATATTTTGATGGGTGGGTGTGTCTGATTGTGTCACTCTCTTGCCTAGAAACCGTGGAAGGGTCTTGGAAGGCTGGCTAAGATCTTGCTTGGCCCGCAGAATCTGGTGCTCTGGCTCGGCCCACCTCACAGCCTCACTCGGTTCTACTCTCTGGCTTGGAGAGACCCCACCACGATGGCCTCCCTCCAGCCTCCGCACAGACCCTAGGATATGCCATTCTCTCTCTCTGGAAGGCTTTTGCTCCCTTACCCCATCAGCTTCTCATCATCCTGCATGTCTCAGCTCCCAGCCCCTTTTCCTTTGGGAAGTGGTCTCCAAATCCCAGGCAGGGTCCTATCACCTGGTAATGTCCCTCTCAGGGACACTGTATTCCCTCTCTGCTGTAGGAGGGAGGAATCTTTTCTAATGTGGGCACCAAGTGCTGTGCCTGGTGCATAATTGGCTTTCAGTAAACATTTGTGGAGAGAGCAAATGCGCTCATGAATCCCTCACATCACAGAAGGCGGGGCCAGAGCCAGGGGTGGAGGTGGGAGTAGAGGAACCCCAGGGCTGGCTGCTGAGGAAGGTTCTCTCTGATGGTGCAGCACTAGCAGGTCAAACCCAGGGTCAAGATAAGGAGCCAAATGTCCCAAAGGTGGTAGGTGGTCTGCGATGGGGCCAGCTGGATGTTGCCAGTGGGTAACGCTCCTGCTCTGCCAGGTCTGAGGCTCAGAGTTCCTAAAGGAGCAAGCGAGTTCCTAGGAGAGGAAGAAGAGAACCAGACCAGGCATCCGGTCAGGAACAAGGGACCCAACCAAATGAGGAGGGAGACCTGGGGCTGGGGTGCAGGCGGTTGCTCTGGATAATGACAGAATGGATGTGTAGAGGCCTGGCCATCAGCCAGGGTCCTGCACTGGAGATGCCCCACGGAGAGGGCAGGGCCGAGGCCCAGCAAAACTAATACAATTCTCTCTCCAATGTCTGGAGCCAGCTCAGGCCGCAGAAGGTATAGACCATGACATTGACCCAGCTAAGTCCTACAGTGCCCGTTGGGCCAGGAAAGGTTGTTTAAGGGAGGAACAGGACAATCTCTGCAAACAAAAAAGTTTCACATTTTTGGCCTAAGTCCAGAGGGAAAAGCAAAGTTCACCGACAAAAGTCCCAAGCTCCCTCCCCACTTCTCACCTGAAGTGAGAGGCAGGGTGAAGCCCAGCAAAGCTTTCTGTACTGTGTGACTGCAGGGGGCAAAGGATATTCATGGAGAAGAGAAAGAAAAACCACAACAGGGTTTTTCTTCAGTGCATGGAACTGGTTTTGTTTTATTTTGTTTTTTAGTTTCCTGCAACTTTCTATTTTTTTCTCTACATGAATGCCAATTATTTTTACACTTTTACCAGGGACAAAATCCTTTTCAAGGATTCTGTATGCATCCCCTGAGAGTACCGGTTCTTTTTTTTTTTTTTTTTTTTAAAGACAGAGTCTCGCTCTGTCGCCCAGGCTGGAGTGCAGTGGCCGGATCTCAGCTCACTGCAAGCTCCGCCTCATGGGTTTGTGCCATTCTCCTGCCTCAGCCTCCCGAGTAGCTGGGACTACAGGCGCCCGCCACCTCGCCCGGCTAGTTTTTTGTATTTTTTTTAGTAGAGTCGGGGTTTCACCGCATTAGCCAGGATGGTCTCGATCTCCTGACCTCGTGATCCGCCCGTCTCGGCCTCCCAAAGTGCTGGGATTACAAGCTTGAGCCACCGCGCCCGGCCAAGAGTACCGGTTCTAAACCTTGACTACATGTTAAAATTACCTAGGGAACTTTAAACACACCAATGCCTGGGTCCCACCATGAGGTGATTCAGATGTAAGTGCTTGGCAGTGTGACCTGCCCAGGTGATTATAATGTGCAGATTGAGAGCCACTACCCTAAAATGAGTATGCACTAGAGAGGTCGAATAAAAGATATACTCTTCCCAAACATCCATATCCAGGAAGGCCATATTCGGTTGTCTGAGCTGCACACTGCATACCTCCAGGGGACACCATTGGCATAGCCTATAACACAGAAGTGCCTCCCTGGAGTTATGCAATGTGGCAGCCTTGTAAGTATGGATATATACATTACATATTCATAGATACATAATTTAAACATTGATTGCATCTGTTCACTATAATTCTCAGTGGGAGGGATGGAAATGATGTTCACTAGGATATACAGAGTGTTTTAGAAGACTTAGTTTATATCATCTGGGATTTTAAAATCTGGCGAATCATTCTCAAAAGGATGATTATAAATTTAAAAAATAAATAAAAAATAAAATCTGATGAAGACTAAGATAACAATAAAAACACCAAAAGCCAAGGTGATCATGTCAGTCTGGAACCATGGGTTGCACTGGACAGAGAAGACTGAGAGGATGTGTCTGAGAGGGCTGGGATGTGTGTAGAAGCACAAGTTTGGATGGGAAGCCTCCAGCAGGCAGTTCGTGGAGGTGTGGCTGGTGGGAGAATCGTTGGAGCAATGGGAGGGTCATGTGGAGTCTTTTTCCTCTGCCATGAAGCCTTCCTGTTTCTGCCACTGCTGTCATTCAGAGATTGAATCTAATTCCGTGCTCTTGGACCTAAGGAGGCCTTTGACTTCTTTTGATGACTACAATGCAGTGCAAGGGATGCTATGTAAGTATCATGGTTTCAGTCATTTTCAGCCTCTGCCTTTGCTGCTTTAATGGCTCCTTCTTGGACCCTCACTGCCATTCTGTGAGGAAGCCCAAGCAGCCAAGTGGAGAGGCCCACACAGAGAGGAACCAAGGCTGCCAGTCAACAATTCCACAGATCCCCAGCCAGTAGCCTGGTGGAGCCATGTGAGTGAGGCCATTCTGCACCTTCTAGTCATCCAGGGTCCCAGCTGACACTAGGCGAAGCAGAGGAACCACCTGGTCAACCCACAGAATGGAGAGAAATGATACATTTTTGTTGTTTTGAGTCACCAAGTTTCAGGGTATTTTGTGACTCAGAAATAGGTGGCTGAAGCAGGGCCACTTCTGCTCTGCAGGTGGGCACAGGCCAGTCTGTTGGAAGGGTATGTGGGTTGACCTGGCTCTGAGGCCTTGTAAGGTTAGACATGCTGGAAGATCCTAATAGGGAAAGGTTTCCTTACAAAAAATATATTTATCAAAGTTATATATATATATATAGTGGCAACAACTCAGTTACATCAGAAAGGCTTACAATGAAAAGCAATCATGTCTCTCCTGCTGTACTTGCCCCTGTTGCCTCCCAGTCCTACTCCTCCAAGACAACATCTTTTGCCAGTTGCTGTTTATGGATTTTCTCCAGACTCCAAATCACATACTTATACCTCCATCCCTCAGTTACCATCTTTAGGCAACAGCTATTCACTCCCCAATATCTAAGATGAGCATTTAGCTCACTACTCCCAATGTCTGAACTTTCATGACTATTTTTGACTCCTGCATGAGCATTTCCTCTTCTGACAGCAGTTGCTGATCCCCAGCTCTGTAAGATGAGGATATCAGTGCCCCTCCTTTTCTTTCTGCTTTTCTCTTCCCTTCCATCACCCATGTTTTGTGGCTCTGCTTCTACCACTTCATAGCACTGCGGTGATTAATCTCAGGTGCCTGGGCTTCCTGGGAAAGCAGCCATGAATTCCTTAAAATTAAGTGTAAAATTGTGTGTGTGTATTTATGACCCATTTCCTGGGGCGAGTCCAGAGCTTTCATCAGATACTCCCAGAGGGGTCAAGCTTGGGTGATGTAAGGGACTCCGTACTGAGGTCTTCCGTCCTCCACCAGAGCCACCCTCATCCTTCTTCAGACTTCCGGCTGGGTGTGGCCAATGCGGGGCCCGGGCAGGAGTAGCGGGAGGGGGAAGAGGACAGTGAGGAAGGGCATTTGTTTATTCCTGTGGCTTCGTCTCTGCTGGGTCATCTCAGGCTGGCTGAGTCTCAGCTGAAGGACCTTACTCCCCTGACGGTGGCTGTCTCCTTTGGTAAAGGCTTCATTGTTCCTAGACCCAGGTCACTGCATCATTCTTGGTGGTCCTACTACACCCTGCCCATACCTTTGTAAACAGTCCTTTTAATACGTCATCTGGAATTCTCTTAATTTGATTGTGACATTTGTTTCCTGTTGGGACTCTGTAATGACCGTGTTCCTCGGGCACAAACTCTGAGACAGAGGTTATGTACAGGAAGTTTTCAGACAGTGCTCTTGGGCAAAGGGAGGAGTTGAACTGTGATGTTGTCACCATGAGGGCTGGAGCTGGCCCTGTGGGAGATCTGAAGCTGAGATAGTCTTTGGAGTTATTCCTGTCCAAGCAAGGGGGCCCAAATGACCAGACATTGGAAGCCAGGAGGGGACATAAGCTTGGTCAAAGTGGGTCTCTTCAGGTGAGGGCAGTTCTCAGGAAGGGCCCCCTGGCAGCAGTGACAGCCTGGCCTCTAGGGCAAGGAGAGCCTGGGTCTCAAAGCGGGAGGGGTTGGGGATTATGCGGAGGCCCCTGGAATGCACTGCAGACCCAACCTTGGTCTGGTTGCTAGGCCAGGCCTTTTGTTCCTGCATCCTGACACCTAGCACAGTATTCCACACAGAGTAGGAGCTCAGTCAATATTTGTTGAATGAATGAACAGAGTAACAACAAGCTTCCTTAATTGATTAAAATTCATAAAACTCAGAGCACTTATGTATGGCTGCTTTTTTCAATTTTTAGTTTTTAACTTTTTGTTTTGAAATACTTTCACGCTTAGAAAAAACTTATAAAAATGAGACAAAAATCATCCAGATTTCCCAACTGTTAACATTTGCCTCTCTCTCTCATATATGTGTATATATACGCACACTCACATATATATACTCAAACTGTTATTAATTTCTGAAACTACTTTAGAAAGTTGGAGACCTCCTGCCCCTCTATCCTTAAATATTTCAGCGTCTATCTCCTAAACACTAAGGCATCTTTTTACATACCCGTGGTGCAATTTATCAAATTCAAGAGATAGCACACTGACTCATAGCTGCTATCTCGTGTGCAGTCCCTTATAGAAACTCCCTCCCCAAGTCAAGGATTCGATCCCAGATTACACCTTGCCCTCCACTGGCTTGCCTCTTGGTCTTTTTTCTTTGTCCTTCATGACCCTGGCATTTTAAAGGACCCATTGCTTTGGGAAATGCTCTCGAGTTCCGGTCTGTCTGTTTCCTTATGATCAGATTAAAGCTGTGCCACTGACAGGAACCACTCTTCATCTCCAAACCTAGCGGGTTCAAAGTTCACAGCGTCTCTCTTCCCTCTACCCTCCTCAGGGAGGAGCCACTATACCCAGTTTCTATTCTTAGGTCCAAGGGTGAAATCACCTACTCAAGGTCGCACACTTAATGACTGAGCTAAGTCCAGGTACCCTTAGCTGCCGCTGAGCATCTCTTTCACCACACCTGGTAAAAGAAGGGACTTTCACAGACACTTCCCCTCTCCCTTGGCCTCTGGAGGGCTCTGCACCCTTTTCCTAACCCAGCCCTTCATTGTGGTAACTGGGGTAACGGGTTACCTCGATTTAAAAAAAAAAAAAGCCCCTAGAACTGCTCTCAGAAGGGAAAGCTCTGGAAGAGGGCTTGTAGGAGTGGGAGGAGGGAGAAGGGGGAGTGAGACAGGACGCTAGCAGGGCAGAGAGTTTGAGGGTGATAGGGCCAGGTGGGCCCCTGCCCTGTGGCATGGGCTTTGGAGACAGAGACAGACAAAGGGACTCTGTGAGAAGTTTGCAGTGGGCAGCGTTGGGTTTGGCACATGGCTCCCCACCCCCAACTCTTTCCTCTCCTCCTATGTTTGCCTGCTCAAGGGACAGTTTTCGGGGCTTTGGGAGAGGTCTGTGTTTATTCAAAGGCCACTGTGTTTAGATGGGCCCCAGCACGGCCCAGTTATATCCTGGTTACATATGAATGGCAGTGATTTCATTTGGATCAAGGATAAGAGATCTGTTTGTGTAATAAACACTTATCGATGAAACAGGGTGTCCTGGCAGGGTTCCCCAAGGGGCTTTTAGAGCCAAGGTTGTCAGGGTTGCTGAGTTGGAAAGAGCTCTTCTTTATTTCTCTCCAGTTGTTTTGTGAGTGCAAGTTTTGTGTCCCTGGATAGGCTGAACCTTCCGAGGCACAAGCGTTAGGCCCTGTGAGCCCTCGTTCTGCCACATACTGCCTGTTGAAGCCCCTCACCTCTTTGGGCCTCAGCTCCTTCACCTATGAAATGGGCTTATAAATAGCGACTGTCAGACAGGATGTGCACGGATTAAATGGGATGCTGCCTCCAGAGGCATTAGGTGGGCTGTAGAGCATGGCATGCGTGTAAGGAACACACGTGTCATTCAGGACAGTGCCGGGGGTAGTGGAATACTACAGGACAGAGAAACAAAGCACTGACCTGCCAGCCCCAGGCACCTCAAGTTCAAACTCGCCCTGAGCTTTCCTTGTCCTGGCTTCCCCTTGTCACAGTGGAGACGGGCCCAAGAGGGACCTGAGGCCTGAGGGGGGCTGTGTGGTGGCTGCAGGGGGCTGCTTACTGGAGAGAAGGCCTTGGGGAAGTCCCCAGCTTCCAGATTTTCCCCAGGAGCTGCCACTGGAAACCTTTGTCTGGAGACCAAAACTTTTCAAGACTTGACCATGAAGATTTCTGATTTCCCTGGAGAACAGCTCCTCGGGGCAAATCATCCCCCATCCTGGCTTTCAGCCTCGCAGCCCATGGCCTTTGGCATCTTCATGGTAGAGCCAGTCTATGCAGCTGGGCCCTCTCTCCTCTGCTCCACCCGCAGTCCCATCTTCTCGTCTCCTTTCAGGGGGTCCTCCTTTCCAAGTTCACCCCACTTCCAATGCAGCCTCCAGCCAGCCGGGCCTAAAGCTGCATCTCTTAAGTTGAGCCTAAAGGTTTCTCCAGACACAGTGAACCGTAACCTAGCTGGATGTGTAAACAGACTGTAACCTACTCTTGTGCCCATCACCCAGCTTCAGCCAATCACAAGCAGCCAACTGTTAAATAAGGCAAACTCCCAGTTGTAACCAGTCCAGCTGTTTCTGTACCACACTTCCTTCTTCTGGCTGCAGTTTTCTTTTTTTCTGTCCATAAATCCTCACTGACCGTGTGGCAGCACTGGAGTCTCTCTGAACCTACTCTGGTTTGGGGTGCTGCCTGATTTAAGAATTCTTCCTTGCTCAATTAAACTTTATTAAACGTGTCTAAAGTTTTTCTTTTAACAATATTAACTCCCTGGCTTTGCTCTCAAGTCCCTTCATCATTAGAGCCCACCTCACCTTTTCCAGCAAGATCTTTTTTTCCCCCACTTTATCACCTAGGCTGGAGTATAGTGGCAAGATCTCAGCTCGCTGCAACCTCTGCCTCTTGGGTTCAAGTGATTCTCCTGCCTCAGCCTCCTGAGTAGCTGAGATTACAGGTGCCCGCCACCACGCCCAGCTGATTTTTTGTATTTTTAGTGGAGCCAGGTTTTGCCATGTTGGCCAGGCTGGTCTAGAACTCCTGGCCTCAAGTGATTCACACGCCTTGGCTTCCCACAGTGCTGGGATTACAGGCATGAGCCACCACACCTGGCCTTCTACCCAGATCTTTAACCTTCCTTCATGTGCTGTACACTCCAAACCCTGCCCCTCGATGTTCTTTGGTATACCTTGGATTTTCCTGCCTCTGGGTTTTTTGTTTTGTTTTGTTTTGTTTTTTTGAGACAGAGTCTTGCTCTGTTGCCCAGGCTGGAGTGCAGTGGTGCAATCCTGGCTCACTGCAACCTCTGCCTCCCAGGTTCAAGCAATTCTCCTGCCTCAGCCTCCCAAGTAGCTGGTGCCCGCCACCACACCTGGCTAATTTTTTGTATTTTTAGTAGAGACGAGGTTTCACCGTGTTAGCCAGGATGTTCTCGATCTGACCTCGTGATCCGCCTGCGTTGGCCTCCCAAAGTGTTGGGATTACAGGCGTGAGCTACCGCACCTGGCCCTTTAGGTCTTTTTTAAAGCTGTTCCTCCTGTTTGCAACGTCCTCCTTCAGTAATTTCTACCCATCCTCCAAGCCTCATCCCGAATGCCTCCTCCCCATCATCCTACTCCCAATTGGACCTGCTCTCTCCTGTAGTTTATGCTTGGCATTCACCAGACCCTGCCTTGTTTCCGTCTTTGGAACAAGCACGCATCAGCTTGCAAAAGCCAGTTTTGGGCATCTCTTCTCAACTCTGGGTTCATTGAAGTCATTTTGGCAGTTTGAAATCAGTCCTGGTTTACTTATGCCGGGAAAATCAGCAAATGTTACAAATCGGGGTCCTCCCATCCCCCAGAAAGCTGGCTACCAGCACAGCACTGCTTATCTTCCTATTCCCTGGGCTGGACGTGAGCTTCATGAGGGAGGGCAGGGCTGCTCTGCAAGCCCATGTGTCTCCCACCAACAGCTCTTGACAAGCACCACACTCAACAGGAACTTTAAGCTGAAGTTTAACTCGTGTGATGCAAGGGTCCCTGAAACTGGACATGAGATGGGTAAGGTAGTGGAGTCATGAGAGAGGAGAGAGGCTCTGAACACTAAAAGTACCAAAAACTAACCCTTTTCTATTCCAGGTGTCAAAGACCACCAAGGACCCCACCACTCTTGTGGCCTCCTGCTTTTTACCTTCCATGTTTGAAAATGATAATAGTTAATATTTCCTGGGTGCTGTGGTAGGTTAAAGATGGCCACACATTCTTTGCTACTCTTCTTGTTGGGATGTGGGGTTCATATGCACAGAGAAAAAGCCACGAAGACACAGTAAGAAGCCGAGCCAAAGAGGGAGGGCATAGGATAAACCAGCCCTGCTGACACCTTGATCTTGAACTTCCAGCCTCCAGAACTATAAGAATACGTTTCTGTTTAAGCCATCCAGTCCGTGATGTTTGTGATGGCAGCCTGAGCAGACTCACACATTGAGAACATCCCAAGGTCATACCAATACAGCCCTAGACCCTCACAAGTAGGGGGCCCTACCCTGCGCCCAGTATTGTAGAGGGCCCTTCTCTGGCCCTGCTCTGGCCTTGCCCCTACCCGTAGACTGAGGAGTCTGGAGCTGTGGGATCATGTCTGCTCAGGGCCTGAGACCTTCTGCGCCATATTTCATGTACCTGGGGCCCTGGATTTTTTGTTTGTTTGTTTGTTTTTTAAGATACAGTCTTGTTCTGTTGCCTGGGCTGGAGTGCAGTGGTGTGATCATAGCTCACTTCAGCCTTGACCTCCTGGGCTCAAGCGATCCTCCCACTTCAACCTCCTGAGTAGCTGGGACCACAGGCACGTGTCACCATGCCCAGCTAATTAAAAATTTTTTTTTTTTTGCAGAGCTAAGTCCCATTATGTTGCCCAGACTGGTCTGGAACTCCTGGGCTGAAGCAATCCTCCTGCCTTGGCCTCACAAAGTTCTGGGATTATAGTCAGGAGCCACCACACCCAGCCCGACCCTGGATTTTCTGCCCAAATGGCATGGAGCCTCCTCCCAGGGCCCATGTTAGTCTCCTTTCTAGGTGTGTCTCCCCAAAAGTGAACTGAGACTAGAGCATGTAGGTGCAGGAGCTATCAAGTTGTAGCTCTTTGTGGATGTGTGGATGGGCCTTGGATTTCAGGCTGAGTGTCTGTGTGCGTGCACACAAGACCCCCTGCAATGCCAGACAGAATTGTTGTGGGACAGGCAAGAGGCCAGGCCATGGCTAGGGTGAACTCTTCTTAGACTGCCACACTCTGGAGTAGAACTGTGCAGAGCCCTAGAATCCTGAACTCAAATCCAGCCTCACGGGTCATATATGTCAAAGTAGGAGCACGGAACATAACTTATTGAACAGTTTGTTTGCTTGATTTATAGTGTTTAAACACTCAGACATATGGTACATGGGCCGCCGTTTGGACTCGTGACCCAGGCCTCCCTGCACAGCTACCATGACTGAGCCAGGGCTGGAGCCCAGGGCCACCACACGGGATCCCTCCAAGCTTATTGCCCAGAGAAGAGTGGAGATAGTGGGGTGGATGGGCTAAGAGGAGATGCAGATATTAGTGCTTTTAAGTGCACTATTAGCCAGGTGTGGTGGTGTACACCTATAGTCCCAGCTACTTGGGAGGCTGAAGCAAGGGGATCACTTGAATCCAGGAGTTCCAGGCTCCAGTGAGCTATGATTGCACCACTGCAGAGTGAGACCCTGTCTCAAAACAGAAAATAAAAATAAAAAAATAAGAGTTCTGCTACCAGTACTGTAGCATCTCAAACTCATTTCTAACTTGGACCAAAGACAAGTGGCTGCAGAACCTGGTGACCACTAGGATGCTGGATTTAGGGACTCCAGCTGCTCGTGGGACCATCCACGTGGGAGAGAGCATGCCTTCAGGGCCCCCTCCTGACCCCCTTCATGACAAGCCACTGACAGGCTGAGCCAAGTGGCAGGAGGAGGAGACCAGATGCCTGCCTTGGGCGCATCCGTGGCTTTCTCTGGATCCAAGAACCACATCTCACACCGCAGGCGGCAGCTTCAAGTCCATGCCTGGGCGATCTGTTTGCCTCCTTGCTGGCTGGCAAAGGGTGTGGATGGCACCGGCTGGCGCACAGGCCAGGAGACTGGATATTGGTGGGTGCTTCCCTGGGAAGCATGTGTCTCCCAGTCAAAGGATAAATGCAAAAGGTATTTGGTTAAAGTGTAAAGAATCAAACAGAGACAGAAACTCTGAGGATATGAAATTCTTTTTGAAATCAGTGGGTTTTGATTTTTGTTTTCAGGTGAGGGCTGTGGATTGAGAGCCCAGAGTTTCCCTGGCCTTCTGGGGGCCACGTGGCAGGAGGCTGGTCCTCTCAGACTGTTGCCTCTCTGGCCAGAGATCATGTTTCCTGAGATGGGCTTGGGATGGCTTTTTCCTCCTCATAGGAAATGCTGGGCACGTGAGGTAACTGCGTCTGGGCAAGAAGGAATGTGTGGCGTCGCCAGGGCATCATCCCACCAGGAGGTTGGGGAAAGGGCCTGCTGCTTGTCCATTTGTTTGTGGACAGGGCCTCCTTGAGAGTGGAGAATGGGGCATTTGTGAGCAGTTTGGGGTCCATTCTTCCTGATTTTCTGGTCACTGTGAGTGTCCAATTAGATGTGGGCCCTGGGGCCCTTTCTAATTCAGAGGGGGCGGTTCAGCTGGATTAGGCTGGAGAGGACCAATCCCACGTTGGCTTAGCTGTGGAGACTCTGGTTTGTGCCTGGAGGAGGGCAGAGACTCGGCAGGATGCTGGGGAGACCTGCTGGCACCACAGCCAAGAGCGGCAGAGAGCAGTGCTGGACTTCTGACTCTCGGCCTTGCAGGAAAGCCTCTGGTAGACCCCAGCCGGGCAGGGCAGGGCCGGGCATTTCAGCAGGGCAAATCCTGTTTCCTGCAGGCGAGTTGGGGTGTCCCTTACTGCCATCACTTGACTTCCTTTTGGGTTGGGTGGGCCAGTGGAGACAGGACTTCACCCCACTGTGATCGCACAGGAATTCTGTAGGATTTTCCACTCTTTTTCCTGTGGGTGTCACAGAGCCCACCCAGGGTGACTTGGGGATTCCGGCTTCAGTCTCTTAAGGGACTGGGGTGGTATGTATGAGGTAGTTGCTTGGAGGTAAGAGTTCTGCTCCCAGCTGGCTTTCCAGCGAGCCATGTGGAGGTTGAGTCAAGTGACTTGGGGGCGAGGGCTTGAAGGAGTGTCGAGATGACGCCCTGGGAATACAGTGACTACCTTGCCGTTGTTGGAGAGGCCAGCTCAGGTTTGAGAAGCCCAGACAGGATGAATCTATTTCCACAGTACTTGCCACCTCCACCAGCACCTTCCCCTTCTCCTCCCTTCAGTTTTCAGCCATTTATGGAGGTCATTTGTTTCCCAGGACTGCTGTGACAAACCACCACAAGTCACGTGGCCAACAACAGAGAAATTCATCCCCTCACAGCTCTGGGCGCCAGGAGTCCAGCGTCAAGGTGTTGGCTAGGCCGTGCCACTCCATAGGACTCCGGGGAGGATCTCCCTTTTCTCTTCCAGCTTCCGGTGGCCCCGGGTGCTCCTTGGCTTGTCGCTGCATCAGTCTGTTCTCTGCCTCCATCTTCCCAAGGCCTCTCCCCTCTCACTTATGAGTCTCTCCTCTGCGTGTCTCTAATGAGGACATTTATTGTTAGATTTAGGGCCCACCTGGACAATCCAAGATGATCTCATCCTGGCACCTTCACTGAATTATATCTGCAGAGTCCTTGTTTTGCAAATAGGGTCACACTCACAGGTTCTGGGCTTTAGAACGTGAACATATCCCTTGTGTTTGGGAAGGGAGCACTATTTAGCGCTTTCTGGAGGGTTCTTACGAACAGGTACCTGGCAATGTCCTCAGATGCTCAGTGAGGATGCACCTGAGGTTCCAGTCCTGACAGCAAAGGTGACCGCCCTGGACCTCAGTCAGCTCCCCTGCAGAATGGCTAGGTGAGCTCAAGGGTTTCTTCCTTCTGGCACATTCCCAGCGCAAATCCTGTTGGTCCCTCGGCATCTATGCTGCTGATTTGGGTCTACTCCAGGGCTTTACAAATATACATATCTCTGTGCATAGAACACATATTTTATTGTAGTAAAATACACATAACATAAAATTCAATATTTTAACCTTTTTGTTTTGTTTTGAGCCAGGGTCTCTCTCTCTGTCACCCAGGCTCACTGCAGCGGCATCATCACGGCTCACTGCAGCCTCAACCCGCCTCAGCCTCCTGAGAAGCTAGGACCACAGGTGTGCGCCACCACACCCAGCTGAGTCTTGTATTTTTTTTTGTCGAGATGGAGTCTCATTATGTTGCCCAGGTTGGTCTCAAACTCCTGGGCTCAAGCAATCCACCTGCCTCAGCCTCCCAAAGTGGGATGACAGGTGTGAGCCACCGTGCCTGGCCCCACTTTAGCCATTTTTAAATGTGGAATTCAGTGGCATTAAGCACACTCAGATGGTTGTGCATTAGCCATATCATCTTTCACGAAGACGAAACAAGAAGACTCCTTCTTAGGCCCCTCGGGCCTCAGAGTGTCCTTCACGGGTAAAGCGTCTTACAGAAGACGCCTCTACCACAGAGTTCACTATCCTGGTGGAGATGTGAGGATCAGGATGTCAGAAAAGGAGGCAGACAGGACTGAGAACGGTGATGAATCCAAAGCAATACTCCCAGCTCCTCCTCTTCCAGGATCTGCCCTGTCTTGTCACCATGTCTTCTCCATGCAGTCCACCCATGTTCTTTTTTCCCCTCTAGACCAGCAGTTCTCAAAGCCTGGTCCCTGGACGAGCAACATCAGTACCTCCTGGGAGCTTGTTAGAAAAGCAGATTTTCTGTGCCCACCCCCTACCCACTGAATCAGAAATGAGGGTGAGGTGTGGTGGCTGTTTCACAGCCCTCCCGGGATTCTATGCTAAAGCGTGGGAAGCACTGCTCCGGATCTGCAGAGAAACCCTGCTTTCAAAGAACTCACTAACACCCCTATAAAACTACAATTTTTATGACTAGAAGCTCTATGAATACCTAAAACAAGGAAGCTGACAGACTTGGTAAGATCGTGCAGGTCATGATTGCAAATGGGCTGCCCAAGGGCGCGTCTTTCCCTTGGGTTTGTGCATTTGTCCTGCACACATTTAAAAACATTTAACTAGTTGTCAGTATTCAAGAAATACAAAATGCCACCTAGAAATTCAGATTTTGTTATTATTTGAAATAATACTATCTGGCACTCCTGATATGTCTTGGCCTGGGTCCAAGCATGGGCCACCATGACTCAATGCAGGGACTGCCAGGCAGCCCAAGTCCCCCCACGCCCCAAGGCAAGTCTGCCTGGTGAGCCCCCCCATTTTTATCTGCACTGACTGCTGTAGGGCTTTTGAGTTGTCAACCTCTATATGTGAAGGGGGGCCACTTCACCACTACATCACAAACTGTAGCCTGCTGTGATGGTTAATATTATATGTCAGCTTGGCTAGGCCACGGCATCCAAATATCTGGTCAAACACTAGTCTAGATGTTGTGAAGGTAATTTCCTTTAGGTGAGAGTAACAGCTATGTCAGCGGACTTTGATGAAAGCAGATTGCCCTACATAATGTGGGTGGGCCTCATCCAATCAGTTGAAGGTCTTCAGAGAATGAAGACTGACTCCCTGCAGGAAGAGGGAGTTCCACCCGCCTCCACAGTCACATAAGCCAATTCCTTAACATAAGCCCCTGTCTCTCTCTTTCCGCCTCTCTCCACACATGCATATGCATGCACGCACACACACAGACACACACACACACCCCAATGGTTCTATGTCTCTGTAGAACCCTGATGAACACCCCACACTGTGAGTATTATTATTTGTTGGTGACCCTGGACCATTCAGGTACCAAGAGGTAGAGGAACTCTTCTTCTGTTTGCTGGCAGCTCTTAGGGATACATGCTTATTCAAACCATGCTCTCAGAGATGGAAGCTGCAAAGCTAATGAGTAGTAGTATAATATTAATAACAAGAAATAAATAATCCATAAAAATCAACAATGATGTTTATTTATTTATTTATTTATTTTTGAGATGGAGTTTCGCTCTTGTTGCCCAGGCTGGAGTGCAATGGCGCGATCTCGGCTCACTGCAACCTCCGCCTCCCAGGTTCAAGTGATTCTCCTGCCTCAGACTCCTGGGTAGCTGGGATTATAGGCATGTGCCACCACGCCCGGCTAATTTTGTATTTTTAGTACAGATGGAGTTTCTCCCTGTTGGTCAGATTGGTCTCGAACCGCCGACCTCAGGTGATCTGCCCACCTCGGCCTCCCAAAGTGCTGGGATTACAGATGTGAGCCACCACACCTGGCCAAGGCTTTTTAAAAATTAAATTAAATTTAATCCTTGGAGTAGCCTTATGGCACAGGTACTATCATCATTAAACCTGTTTTACTGATGGAACAATCACAGAGAGGAAGTAACTTGCTCAAGGTCACCTAGCTCATGAGTGGCAAGAACAAGATTTGAACCCAGAGCCAGGGCTCATGTTCATGAACCACTTTACCATACTGCCATACTGGAGTATGGACTTTACCCTGAGTTTCCCAAATGACAGCATGCAATAGAATCAATCCTCTGGGGGTAAAGAAATCTGAGAACTTGCATTGCGACTCAGGCAGTCCTTGGATTTCAGCTTGCCATGTTTAGCTGCACTACTTGTGCACCATACAATTGTACTCAGTGGTACCAATGCAAATACTGCTGTGGGCAATGGAGAGAAAGATAGCTGATGTTCCTCACCTGTCCTGGAGGTAGAGAGAGGTGCTGGTATAGTCACACAATGGGACACTTTACAGCAATAAAAAGGAACAAACAATACACACAACATTATGGATGAATGAATCTAAAAACTATTATTGAGAAAAAAGGCAGCAAAGAGTACGTATTGTATTACTCCATTTATAGTGGAGAAATCTGGTAGACATCAAGTTAGCCACATGATCAGGTTAACATCATTAGTAATAAGACATATCAACATCGTGAGCTCTTTGATATAAGGACATACGTCATTTTAATGGTATTCTTGCCGAAAATGCATACTCTCACTCCAATCATGAGAAAACACTGAACAAACCCAAACTGAGGGATATTCTACAAAATTACTGACCAGTACTCTTCAAAAGTGTGAAAGTCATTAGAGACAAGAAAAGACTGAGGAACTGTCACAGACCACAGGAGACAAAGAAAAACTAACGACAAATGCAGTATGGGATCATGAATAAAATTCTGCAACAGAAAAAGGACATTTTTAGAAAAATTGGTGAAATTTAAGTAAGGCCTGCTATTTAGTTAACTAACATTAACTTAAATTCACCCGTGATAATTTTCTTGTAATCGTGCTGTGTTTATGTCAGATGCTAGGGAAAGCAGGCTGAAGAATATAAGGGAACTCTCTGTACTATTTTTTGTAGCTTTTCTCTAAATCTAGAATTAAACTAATTTAAAATTAAAAGTTAAAAGCCAAAACGACCCTTTTCCTCTGTGCTCATTGGACCCTGGAAAGGAGGGAGCATGATCCTGGGCCAGGCAGGTAAACACAGGTAGGACTTGCTTCTCTGAACAGACCTAGCCCCTTTCCCAGACACCAAGCAACTCATCTGACTCTTCCAGCTCAAAGACAGTCTGTGCTGTCAGCCAGCCGCCTCCCATGGGCCACCAGTGCCACCACACTGAAGGAGCCGCGGAGCCGCCTGGAAAAGTCAACCGAGAATTAGACATAACAATTTGGTTCTGCAGGGAGAGGAAACCCTTGGTCCTGGGATTCAGCCTTCAGGCTGTTATTAGCATTTATGGATGAAAGCTTCCACACAGGAATGGGCTGGTTGTGAATGCTTTTCCAGAGACATTGAAATGCAGCCAATGAGGACATTTTTAAGTTCTCACTCTTTCACCAGAGGACGGCTGCGCTCCCTGGTTTCAGGAGGGCACTGGGCTGGGGTGTGAACGTGCCCAGGCGCTGTGGCCTCTTTGTGAGTTGCCTTCCTGGTGTGCTGGAGGGATGAAAGGATGGGGGGCGCTCTGACTGAGCCCAGGGAGGGTGTCAGCCTCGCCAAAAAGAGGAGGAAGGCAGAAAGAGGATCATCTTTCTGTGGCCAAGAGATGGGGTAATGGCAGCCTGCTGTCTCCTCCTGCACAGGGACTAGCGATGGACTTGATGTGCCTGCCTCTTCCCTCCCTGTCACCCCCATCCCCCCATCCCCACCTGGGACCACAGTGTTCCGGCACCCAAGCCTTCTGGTTTCCAGTGAGTTCTGGTGCTCACCAGGCCTCCTGAGGGGCCTCCCTTGCTTGACATACGGCAGAGGAGCAATGATTGGACCTGGGGCCCAAGGGCTGGGCACCCCCCTGGGCCGGGCACCCCTGTAGACTGGGCACCCCTGTGAGCTCGGCACCACCCTGGGCTCGGCACCACTGTGGGCTGAGCCTCTGCTAGGAGTCCAGGCCCCGCTTAGGTGAGGACTTGAAATTGACCTCACCGGGGAGAAGTTTGTGCCTCTTTCTTGTTCCTTTCAACTCCCCAGGACTATTATTTGGAAGAAGTATAGGCAGATTCCACTACACGATTACCAGTCTGAGTGTCTGGAAGAGCATATTTGAAACTTGGGGATCCTCTTGAGTCTTGGGGACCCCCGAGTAAGCGACCCCAAACTCCACAGAGAAGCAGCTGGTCTCCTTCACTGAGAAATCCCTCAGATCCTCTTCTCTGTGGATTTCAAAAGACATGCCACCTCCTCCCATTTCAATCACACATTTCTCACTTGATTCTAGAACTTTCTGGTGCACTTCAGTCTTAGCTTCTCCCAGAACCCAACCTAAGGTTAATTGTTTGGAGCTTTAGTGGTCGGTGGGATTTTCCCAGAAGCAGGCTCCTGCAACAAGAATGTTGAAGATGAACATTTGATTAGGGAGGTGATCCCAGGAAGTAATGGTATAAAGACCGGGATTGATCACATGACCACCATGGACAACTGAGGCTCCAGCGCTGGGGACTCTGGGGCAATGCCTGAGTTATTCCCCTAAGGAGCGAGGGGGTAGCCACATGTGTTATCATCCGCTGTTGCACACAATTTGGACACCACTGGCCGGCCGTATCTGCATGTGGGTGAGGAGAGCTCAGGAGAAGAGACACAGGTGCTGGCAGCCAAGGTGAGTTCATACTCCCTGATGTGGCATGGTCTGAGGGCATGGGTAGGCACTGCAGCAGCCGTTATATGTCCTGGGGGAGGAACACAGCCTATCTAAGGCTGGAATAGATTGTTCAAACTGTTCCATGTGGCAGGAGCCAGGGCTGCAATTGAAAAGAAGATTCCAAAAGGCTCTCGAGAGAAGGCTGGGCAAGCAGAGCTGGATGCAAAGTGAGAGAAGGTTTATTATAACTCAGCACAAGCCCATCCCATCCACATTCCAGGCAAATCCACCCTGTGGAGACAGGTTGTCCTGCCACGCGGCCAAGCCACAGCAGGTCTCTGGGCACCAAGAGCCTGGGCTGGAGCTTAGAGGATGTGGAGCCCCACTCTGTAGGACCTGGGACTCCTGAGTTTGTTTCAGCCCCCACAGAGCTGTCCTGGCTGTGGATCCCAGAGAGCCTCACTGCATAAGGCTGCCCTTTTTCTTTCCTTCCTGTGAATAGCACCAAGCCATTTTGAAACAAGAATTCCTTAAAATAGTTTTTGTTTAAAGAAACAAGAAGTACCATCTCTTTATCGACTGTATTTTAACAGCAGTCAGCCAGTGAGCAGAAGCTTCTTTCAGCTTCAGGGCCTGAGACTTGCAGGGGGACCCTCAGACCTCACCCACCCAGGGAGCTGCTTTCTCATAGGCACATCCTGCAAACACTCCAGACACTAGATGACATTTTTATAGGTTTCTGTTTCCCTATATAGCGAAGTTGTTATTGCAGAAATGAGAGGACACTTTTGCAAATGGCCAGAAGTCTGCACTTCCTAGGGGTGTCTTCCGGGGCCGCACTGAGCCACCCAGCAGCGCCGTCTGATAGAACCTTCTGCAATGATGGCAATGTTCTTGCACATCTACACTGTTCACTACAGCAGCCACGTGTGGTCGCTGAGCACGCAACATGTGGGTACTGTGACCGAGAAATTAAATGTTTAATTTCATTTAAATAAAATTAATGTAAATCTTTACACGAAGCCACATATGGGTACTGACTTGGGCAGTGCAGCTTATGAGCAAAGGACACCCTGAACTTGGGCTGCCTCTGGATGGGGCTGAGTTTGGGATGTAGGTATATGCACTGTTACGTGGGTGCCCCGGTGTGTGTCACACATGGCTGGAGTCCAGAAAGAAAGCAGCAGTGGCTTCTTCTCTGGCTGAAGTCTTTTCTAGGATTGAGCCTAAGTTGCAGAGGTTTATGTCCTGCCCTTGGCCTGGGGTGATGACCTTGACCCTGGTCATCAGAGCAGCCAGGAAGAGCCCACGATTTAATGTCTGCTAGTGTCAAGAGCTTTCATGCAAGCAGTCTTCTCTTCTGGGACACTCGGCTTGGGGGCTGTGTATTTACCCCCCGCCTGGCCTTATCTTGGGGAGGAAACTGAGGCTCAGCAAATGTCAGTGCTCTGCCTGGGCTTTTCAGTGAAAAAGTGGTCAAGTCAGGATTCGAACCCAGGTCCACTGAGGCCCATGATCCCCAGCACTCAGAGTTGAGCTTTTTCCTTGGAAGTAAGTGCTGCGGCCGTGAACTTTCTCCCACACTTTTTCTCGCAGTTCCTGAGTAACCGGACATATACTGGGCTCTGGTTGCTGGGACACCAGAGTTGAGAGGTCAGTGTAGGAGGCTCTGCTCGCTCTGGTCCCGTGACGATGGACTCATGACCATTCATGACATCTCCAGCCTTGATCCCCCACCCCCACTACTGCCCATGAGTCTCATGTTAAAAATAACAATGAACGACAAGAACTGGGGCTCTGCAGTCAGAAGGACAACATATGTTTTCCATTTTCTTCTTTCTCTTCCCTGCTTCTCTAAAAGTGGATTAAATATGAAAAAACACTTCCTGAACGCTTGGGAGACACTGGGAAGGATTGTCCAATGGAGAAATTATTCTCCAGAGAATTTCTTAAAAGCCACTTATTTTTAAGAAAACACATAAAACTCTTAATTATAAAATTCACACATATTCCTTAAAGAAAACTTGGAAAACACAGATGAATATAAAGAAGGAAAAATGCATTGACATTCTACTCAAAGAATCTTCACTAAATGTTTGCTATAGTCCTTTTCAATTCTTTTTTCCTATGCACAAAAAATGTATATTTTTGTTTGCCTGCTGTAGTTATAACTATATATTTTAGGGTGATTGTATGATCAGGGTGGGAAGATTCAAACCCTCCCTGGGGTCAAAGGAATGATTTGAGATCTCTACTTTTCAAATCTTCTGGAGTAAAGGACCCGTTTTTTAAAATTTCCAACCCATCCCTGACCACATATGAAGCAGCGTCACTGACCTTGTGGGTTCACTGTCACCCCACCTGGGTCATGTCGAGTCCAGCAGACACTTGCTTGGGTGCCAGAGCAATGTCAGATGGCTCTAAAAGTTTCTAAGCAATTACTCTGCTTCCACACTGATTTCTTTATAGCAGAACTGGCCTGATCATGATCACCAAACTACAGCCCTTGGGCCAAATCCTGCCTACCACTAGATGTGAGCTAAGGATGGTTTTTATGTTTTAAATGGATTGGAGAAAAAATCAGAACAATGTTTCATGACATGAAAATTCCATGAAATTCAAATCTCAAAAATCAACGAAATTCAACTTTGAAAAGTTTCTTCGAGATAGAGCCATGCTCATTACTTTGCACATATGTGACTGCTTTCTCAGTGCAACGACGGAATCAAGTCGCCGAGACAGGGACCGACCATCCTGGCCTGCAAAGCCTGAAATATTTACCATCTGGCTCTTTACAGAAAAGTTTTGCTGACCCTGATCCAGTTCAATGGTTCCCACATTTGCTGCTTTTTATAATCATTGGAAACTTAAAAAAAAGTAGTACAGCTCGTCAGTCCCCTCTCTGCCCCAGGTGACGGTGACGTCAGCAGCTCTGGGACACAGCAGCCAGGTGTGCCCTCAAGCAGCTTTCCCAGGATGGGGCCTGCAGCTCTGTTCAGAGACTCCTTTGGGATAAAACCCCTTGTGTTCTGAGCTGCTCCAAATGTAGTCCCCGCCACAACATTCCCCGTGGCTCCAGCCCTTCCCCGGGCACCCTGTAGCTGGGGTTCACTTCCTCCTCAGCCCTCTGCACCACAACCTTGACCTCGGCCTCCTTCTTCCTCGCAGCCTGCAGCAGGCCCTCTGGGCTTTCCGGATGTCACCCCAGCCAGGGCCTCCTCGGGCTCTCCCCCGCAGAGGGTTTCTAGAATTCTTGGTCTGCACCCCGGGGCGGCTGGGAGGAACAGCCTGGCCCCATGTCCTGAGGGCCCGGCCACAGGGCTCGCCTCGTCTGGGCCCCACGCAGCTCCCACCCTCTGGTTTATGCTTCTGGCACCAGAACTGGAGTCCTGAGCCAAATGCACACATGGCCTGAGCAGTTCTGTGGGGGAGTGGAGAGGAGTGAGCTGGAAGGGAGAGAGCTGATAAAGCCACGTCTGCCTGTGCCGATTCCTTGTCTTTCCTGAATTCCTTCCTCACTCCTCCATTTTTACATTTCTCATTCCTTTCCTCCTCGCTCCATTCCCTCTTCTTCTCTCTTTCTTTCTCCTCCTTACCCTACTACTTCTCTCTCTGGCATTCTTATCCCTCCTGCCTTGAGTTTTTGAGTCAGATCTGCTACTTCTAAGCCAACCCCCTCTTCCTGAATGGGATGTGGAACAGTGGCTCAGGTTTTGGGGCTGGAAATGTGCTCACTTTATTCAGGGAAAATGTGTTCAGGTGCTGTTCTCAGAGAGCTCACGGTTTATGAGAGAGCCAGACAAGCCACAAGCAATTTTATGTGTACATATGTGCTATTTGTTTGATTGTTTGTTTGAGACAGGGTCTTGCTCTGTGGCTCAGGCTGGAGTGCAGTGGCACTCTTGGCTCACTGCAGCCTCAACTTCCTGGGCTAAAGCGATTCTCCTGCTTCAGCCTCCCAAGTAGCTGGGACAACAGGCACACCCCGCCACACCGGGCTAATTTTTAATTTTTTTTTGTTGAGATAGGGTCTCGCTATGTTGCCCAGGCAGGTTTTGAACTCTTGGCCTCAAGCAGTCTCCCTGCTTCGGCCTTCCATAGTGCTAGGATTACAGGTGTGAGCCACTGCACCCGACCATGTGTTGCTTTAAAAATTTTTCTTTAATTGAAAAACAATAATTGTATATATGTATGGGTTATGATGTGATGTTTTGCTATGCGTATACATTGTGCAATGATTATATCAAGCTAATTAGCATATCTATCACGTCACATAATATCATTATTTTTGTAGTGAAAACATTTAAAATCTATTATTTTAGTAATTTTGAAATACACAATCCTTTATTATTAACTGTGGTCATCATGCTGTGCAATAGCTCTTAAAGACTTATTCCTTCAGTCTAACTGGAAATTCATATTATTTGGTCAACCCCGCCTCCCCTTCCCCCAACTCCTGCTAACCACTATTCCATGCTCTGTTGTTATAAATTCAACCGTTTTAGATACTCAGATTAGTGAAATCTTGTGCTATTTGTCTCCCTGTGCCTGGCTTATTTCACTAAGCACAGTGCCTTCCAGGTTCACCCATGTTGTCACAAATGACAGGATTTTATTCTTTTTAAAGGGTTAATAGTGCTCCATTGTGCATATAATCACCTTTTCCTCATCTCTTCCTCTGTCGATAGACACAGGTTGGTTCCATATATTGGCTACTGAGAATAGCGCTCGATGAGCATGGGAACCACACATCTCAGACACACTGACTTCATTTCCTTTGGCTTTATGCTCAGTGACGGGACTGCTGGATATGGTAACTCTATCTTTCAGTTTTTAAAGCAACCTTCGTGTGACTGTCCTAATTCAATTCCCACCAACAGAACCATAGGCTATTTAAATAGCGCCCTAAAGGGCGGCCTAGGGCTAAGAACGGGGCACTTGGTCAGGTAGCACCCAGCAAGAGCCTATCCTGGCTGTGTGTTATGTAAGGGGGAAAAGTGATCAACTCAGTGCAGGGAATGCTGGCACTAAGTCATGTTCAGGGTGGAGAGTGGCATCTGCCCACGGAAGCTGTGGACATGCCCCTTCTTAAGACCCATGGATGCTCCCCTCACTAAAACCCACAACATGGTATTAAGTAAGGGAGGCTCATGATCAGATTTATACTTCAGAAAACTCATCCTGGCTACAGTGGGGAAAGTAGAATGGTGGGGTACCAGTCTAAAGGGAGGAAGGCCATTCTAATCCAGAGAGATGAGGCAGGCCTGAATTTGGGCTGGAGAGGAGGGAGTGGCTTCAAGGGATATTTAGGATTTGGGGCTTGGAAGTGAGGCATGAGGGAAAGTCATGATGAGTAAAGGATGACATCCAGTTTCTAGTGTGGTCCTCTCAATGGATGGTGTTCTGTCAGTTACCTCTGTGATAATGCTGCATAACCAGTAAGCCCACAGTCTCAGTGGTTTACATCAACAAAGATTTTATTTCACATCCATGAGACTGAAGGCTGGCTGCCGTTGGCTGATCTTGAATGGGCTTATCTGGGCTTGTCTGGGTCAGACTTCTGAATGGGTTCAGGATGTTCTACATGACCTCATTCTGGAGCCTAAGCCAAAGGGCAGTAACTATCTGGTGGAAAATCATGGGAGGGAAGATCACACAAGCATCTTTAAAATCTCATCTTGCATCACATTCAGTGCAGAGGTAAATCAAGGCCATCAGAGGAAAGAGGAGATAAGGTCACTAGGGACTGAGGGCTGGGGCTGCTGGCTGGAATATCTGTCTGAGCTTCCTCTTATCCTTGGGCCAACCGAGGTCAAAGTTGTGATGTATTTCTCAAGTCTTTAAAAGGATGCCAGGGAACAGAGATGTGGTTATCAGAAATAGGTACAATAAAAGTCTTTGTCCCTCCAATAAATATTGGATGTACATCCACTACACACCAGATGGACCATTTCCTCCTGTGAGGTAGGCATGGCGGCTGGAATCAAGGCCTAAGTTTAAAGCTGTGTCATGGAAAATAGGTTTCTGGTGTCCTAAGGGTTAGTTGTACCATCAAATATAATTTCCACGGGAATTTCAGAATAATCAATTATGTACATTTTATGAATTTAAAATTGTAGTTGGCTAAAATAGAGACCTGAAAAATAGTGGCTTAAATCCCCAAGTATTTATTCTCTAATTTGTTAGGAAGTTTGGAGATAGGCAATCCAGGGCAGGACCCAAGCTTGTTATGTCTTTCTGTTCCATTGTCTGCAACATGTAGCTTCTATCCTCAGGCTGACCTCATGGTCCAATATAGCTGCTGGAGCTCCAGCCATTCGATGAGATATAGGCAAGAACGAGGTAAGGAAAAAGGGGTATTTTTCTCAATTGAGACAGGTTTCTCTAAAGCAGGCTTCCTGGAAACCCCACACAACATAAAGGTTTACATCTCACTAGTCACATGCCCACACTAGCTGCAAGAGAGATTGGGAAATTTGGTTTTGGCTAGATACATTGCTTCCCTGAGTAAAATCAACATTGTGTTATCAAGCCACAAAGGGAAAATAAATATTAAGGAGCAACCAGTAGTTTCTACCACGCCCTCTAAGTGCGTGTGTGGGTGTGTGTGTGTTCCCTCGGAGGGACAGAATTTAGCAGAAAGAATCCTGTATTAAACTTAAGACCCATAGACTTATTTTCCTATTTCTCTATTACTGGATACATCAACAGGGCAAAGTCATATAATCTCTCTGAGGCTTCAGGTTCCTCTTCTGCAAAAGGTACCATTTATCATCCTTCTTTCCAGTGTTATCAAAATAACCAAATAAGACCAAGAACTCTATGAATTTTAACCTGATATTTAAAAATTAATAATAGATACCAGTTTGGACTAGAAGGGCCCTTTGGCCCACTGCTGTCCCTACCAAGCAGGCTGTTGTGTTCTCACAGTGCATAGCTGGAGGGTAGGAGTGGTGCAAGACTAAGTATGTGGATGGAATTGACCCTGTTGAGGCAGATTGTATCTTAGTTCCTTATGGACAGTAAGTACCTTAGGAGAATGTTTACTTGTGGATGGTTAGTCTTGATCCAGTGGTTTCCAACTGCTCCAGTTGACTATGCTGTATAATAGACACTAACCTCAAAACCTACTGGCTTAAAACAATAATTTGTCATATTTCCAGTTGACTGGGCTCAGCAGGGCAGTTTTCACTTAGAGTCTCTCATATAGTTACTGTCGGATGTCAATGGGGGTTGCAGTCATCTGAAGGCTCAACTGGGCCGGACCTCCAGGAGGGCCTCCCAACATGGTCAGCAGTTAATGCTGGGAGTGTAGCTGAGCTATACACTCAACCCCTCTTCATGTGGTCTCTGCACATGGCTTGGGCCTCAAAGCATAACAGCTGGCATCTGAGAAGGAATATTCCAAGAGCAAATCTTTCAAAAGGAAGAGAGTAGAAACTGTCACTTCTCTTACAAGCTAGACTAGAACTGGCATGTGTCATGTCTGCCCAGATTCAAGAAGGTAGAAAACACACTCCCTTTCTTTATGGGAGAATAGCATGCCTGTCAGGAAGGGTGGGAACTGATGGCATTGTCTTAGAGACTGGCTACCACATCTACCTCGGCTGAACATTGAAATCCCCTGAGTGATTTCACCTGAGTGATAAAACAGAGGCCAGGTGCATCCCCAGAGACTGCAGCGATCGATGATCTGGAGTGTGGCCTGGTTATTATGATATTTCAAAGCTCCAAAGGTGATTCTAATGTGCTGTCAAGGTTTAGAACCATTGGCTTACTCCAACTCCACCCTGCCCACCTCCTAAAAAAAAAGACCCAGACCCAGGAAGGCAAATAACTCAAGGCTTAGTCAATGAGACCCAGGAGGTTCTTAATCAGACATTCAGTATGCTCTGCTGCATCCCGTCCCCTTGCTGGTTTGGTTCCATGGGACTTTCTGCATCTAGTTAGCTCCTGTGGTCGGGGAATAGAACAGTGTGGAAGCCAAGGGGGAAAGAGTTATTAAATGTGGTTAGGGACAGTAGAGTTCGTAAAACTGCCTGGATGTCTCCTTAATCCCAGGCTTTTGATCCATAGTTGGTAGTTTGGCCAGTTTTTCCCATTGCTTTCACTAGGAATTTTGTGTCAGAACACAAGTTCCAACAAAAATGCAAAAATAGAAATCCTATTTTAAGAGCATTTTGAATCAATCAGACTATGAATAGTAAACATACCTTTCCCCCAAATGGGCAGTACCTAAAGGAAGGTTTCAAATACCTTCATTTCAGGAGCATGCTTATGAATATTCATGTTCTGCCTGCTGGTGGTTTCACACATTAGAAAATACCATTTATTCCTAAGGCTAATGAGCTTTTAAATTTCCTTTGTGCTGGGGAAAGAGGTTTTATTTTTCTGGGTAGTTTATTTTCGGTGTCTGTCCATTTTCTGGAAGGGCTCTTTCCTTTAAAACTCTGGGCACATTTCAAGAGCGGAGTGGAATTGTAAATAATTTCCCACACAGAGAAGCCCACCAGCCTGGTGATAACATTAACCAAGGCTGCACAAAGTGGTTGGGAGGCAAGAGGATGAGAAGTTAGCTGTGAGCCCAGTTCCCAGGGAGATTCATGTCTAATGGGGACCACATAATCAAACCCCCTGTGAAATGCATAAAACCGTTCAACAGAAGACAGTTGCAGAAATGTGAATGTGGGCAGTAGATAATTGGCATCTAAGGCTCTCGGTATTAAAGGAACCCTATAAGATATCTTGTCTAGTGACCTATCATACATTGGAACTTCCCTGTTACACTTCTGCTGAAATGGCTCAGAAGAGGGGAACTATTTCCTCTCTCTCATCTTTGTCCAGTCTGGTGGTTTGATAGGCCTTCCTTACATTCATCCACATACTCTCTCTACACCTGCCACCCTGTACCGTGAAGCACTCACTCATTGGCTTTTGGCTCCATTCCTGTCCTCTGTGCTCTGCTCTCTGCCAAAGGGGCTGGAACCCTGCATTTCCCAGATTATCTTGCCAGCTGGCTTCAGCTTAGGCTTAGTCAATGGGAGGCACTGGAGAGATACTGGAAGGCAGAAGAAGGGGAAGCTAATGTTGTTCTCTCTGTTTCAGACTGACCCTCCAGCAGAAGCAGCAATGAACACAAGTCCCTGGGTTCCTGCTCTGGCAGCTCCAGCAGTCTACTGAACTGATAGCTCTGGGTATTCTATTTTTCCTGTTGCTCTTCTAGCCCCAAGGTTGACTGTGACTTCCTCCAGTTATTAATCTTTGGCTATCTTTACCTTTCCAACTCTCTCAATACTTTCGTATCCAGTTCCCTATATTCAATTCCTTCTGTTTGAGATATCTAAAAGGTTCCTATTTCCCTGACTGGACACTGATTGACACACTATTAGGGAATTACTAGAGTTGTATAAAGATTTATGTATCTTCCAGGTAACAGCAAATATTTGAGCATGGCTATACTGTTCTCTTCCAGTTTTATCTTTATCATGTCACATTTCCTCAGCCCTGCATCAAATGCCTTTTCTCTTATCTTGTGGCTTCCAGGTCTGCCTCCATCCTAGCTACTTTCCTCTGAGCACACTTCATTTGGCTACTGCTTGTTTCAAGTGGCACCCACAGTTGGATGGACCCCAGCTGTGATCCATCCAGGACAAGGACAAGGACAAGGACAAGGGAACTTTCACCTTCCTCCACCTTCACACCAGCCTTCATGGGATTAACCTATTGTCTTAGTTCATCTGGGACTCCATGCCATGGACTAGGTGGCTTAAACCACAGACATTTATCTTTCATGGTTCTGGAGGATGGGAAGTTCAAGATCAAGCTGCCAGTCAATTTGGTTGAGGGCTCACTTAGTTTACAGAGGGACCACCTTCTTGCATTGTCCTCACATGGTGGAGAGAGAGATATCTCTTGTCTCCTCCTCTTTTTATAATGGTATTAATATTAATTCCATTATAAGGGACCTACTCTCATGACCTAATCTAACCCAAAGGACCTCCCAAAGGCCTTACCTCCAAGCATCATTGCACTGGGGATTAGGGATCAACACATGAATTTGGAGGGATACAGATATTTAGTTCACAGCACCTGTGATGCTGCTGGAAGTCAGCAGGCACACCACATTGCAGACACTTGAAGCTACCCCATATGTCTTTGTCAGTGTTTTTTTTTGTTTTGTTTTGTTTTTGTGTTTTGAGAAGGAGTCTTACTCTGTCACCCAAGTTGGAGTGCCGTGGTGCCATCTCGGCTCATGAGTAGTTGAGATTGCAGGTGCAAGCCATCACGCTTGGCTAATTTTTGTATTTTCAGTAGAGACGGCGTTTCACCATGTTGGCCAGGCTGGTCTCAGACTCTTGACCTCAAGCAGTCCGCCTGCCTTGGCTTCCCGGAGTGCTGGGATTACAGGCCTTAGCCACTGTGCCCAGCCCATCAGTGTGCTCTTGATAAGCCTTCACTTGTCCATCTTATGCTTGTGTTGTTTTTGTTTTCCTTTTGGGCCCTAGCTCCAGGCTGTTACACTAACTCCCACTGGCCTGCAGCAGGATCCTTCAGTCCACTGCTCTGCAGAGTTTATTGAGGCTCCTCACTCTGTTGCTCAGCACACTTGCTACTCCCCATGGTTTCCTGACTACCGCATACTTGCCAAGAATGAACTTTACCTTATTATCTCAGTCACTGATTTAAAATGATTGAACAGAACCTGGCATTCCATAAGTTGCCCACTCAACAGTCATTGCCCATTTCGTTCATTTTGCTGACTAAACCCTGATTTGGGGGTGGGGGACTGGGGAGTGAGCTCAACTTCCAAAGAGGTAACTGCGCTGCTGCACTTTGCAGATGCTCATTGTTTCAACTCCTCCAGGACAGCTGGAGGCAGGGGTGGGGCAGGTAGCTCAGGTATGGTCAAGAGGAAGTCTACTGGGGAATTTCTGGCAACATTTTCCCTCCTTGATAATAGGAAGAGCTGTGTTACTTTGTCTCCATCCCCAAACCCTCACCACAGCATTCCCTGAAACAAGAATTATAGGGTAAGTGGTTTTCTGGGAATATAATCCCAGGAAACACTAGCAAGGGAGTAGGGAAGTGAGACAGAGAAGGAAAAATATTTAACAAAGCGTGCATTATAGAGCAGGTTTTACTGTGGAGAACTAAGCTTAATCATGCAGGGACGTTTTTGGAAAAGGTGTAAGTCACATGCCTTGGGGTTATCCCTTGGAGCAATGAGGGAACTAAGGTACTTATATAGCTACTGCCTCTCAATCATTGGTTAGGACTTTGTCTGGAGGGATATGAATTTTTGGGGGGCACTTTTGACCTGATGTTCACGGGCAGAGCAGTTTTCTGAGGTTTTAGGGAACAGCCCTCAGGTTAAGGCAATTTGGAATTGAGTGGAGCCTACTGAAATAATAAAACGGAGGGATAGGGGAGGAACTCCAACAATATCTGCTATAATGCCCACTATGCTTCCTGACCTTGTATGTGGTTGTGATGTCTGGGGCTGCAGCAGCCATCTTGTGACCAGAAGGTGATAAGCAAGAGGCTGACAAACCAGCACACTGAGGTCAGCAGTGGAGAAATGATGGAAAAACCCAGGGTCCTTTTCCTTGTCATTGGGCTGCTACTGCAAAATCTCCTTGCACAGCCTTCTTATTTTATGAAATAATTGTGTTTTCATTTTTTTTCAGCCAGTGTTACTGAGATGTCCTGTTCTTTGTAGTTAAGTAAATTTCATCTGGTACAGCACTACAGGATGAGTGGATGAGGAGGTCCCAGGCAAGTCTGCCTGAGCAGTTCACTACTCTCAGAACTGAATCCTTGCACCAGGGTTTGTTTTGAGGGAACACAAATTAAAACACACGCTTGATAAGACCTTTAAATAAGAAACAGATGGATGGGTCACTGAATGGAAACATGGATGGGTAAAGCTTCAATCTCTCCATGTTAAGTAATTGATTAAATTCTTATCCCTTGTGGCTAATATCTATTTTGGGTTTTCCTAGATTCTCTTCTTTTACCTTCTGACTCCACATTAGAAAGCCACTTCACACTAATTGTTGACTTCTCAGCTCTTCCGTCTGCTGTTCTGTAATTGTTCAAAGGTCACTAATAAAGTCTGGACTAATTTATTAATAGTTGTAGCTATTTTGGCTTCTACTAGCTTCTGCTTAGCTCTGTGCAGTCCTGGAAATTAAGTGACATTGTTTTCCTTTACTGCCCATCAGTAGAGAGCTGGTGCAGGAGGAAAGCAGTTATGCCGAACAGCGTGGCTTTTTCAGGAAAAGAAATAATTCCAGGTAGGCACAACTGAAATGTCTTTTTTTGGTCGGGACCCTTTTGGTTGCAAGTGACAGAAATGCAACTAGAATAAACATAAAGGGAATGTGTTTGTGTTGACTCTAGTAACCACCAGATTCCAAAGTCACAGCTGGATTCAGTGGGTCTGATGATGTGGGCTCTCTCTCTCGTCTCATCTTATCTCTATTTACCTTCATTCTGCATGCAAGCTCTGTTCACGTGGCAGACAAAATGCCGGGCATTTGCAGCTCCACCCTCCCAGTGTATAACCCAGGTGTACAAGCTTCCTTTACGGTCTCTGCCATATCATCTTCAGAGTGTTTGATGTGGTGGAGTTGCGTGTCGTGATTTTCAAACCCACCAGGACTGTGTCATGAATGGGAGCTCCCCAGAGGAACCAGCAACAGAGAAATAGAAAAGCAGCCTGGAAAGACAGTTGCTTGGCTGCTATTAGCCCTGTCAGCTTCCTGGCTCATTGACAAGGATAGTTCCTGTATTGCATTATCAGATGCCCTGTAGCTGCTGGCAGCTTTAACCCTCTCATCCTCCTCCACGGTGTTGGGATGGGGGACACACACATGTTCTCGCTTCCTTTCCAGCCACTCCCTTTCCTAAATGTAAATGTATCTCCGACCTAGATGCAGTGGTACATGCCTGTGATCCCAGCAACTTGAGAGGCTGATGCAGGAAGATCACTGGAGGCTAGGAGTTCAAGACCAGACAGGGCAACACAGTGAGGCCCCATCTCTAAAAAATGAAAATTACAATTAAATGTATCTCAGGATGCCCCTGACACAAATACTTAAGCTTAGGTCATTTATCTGAGAGATGACCCCAGGATGCACTGGGAGGGAAGAAGTGAGGCAGGGAAGGAAAGAAAATCAAGAAAGCGGTGTGTAAGAGAAGGAAATAGGGCTCAGGTATCCCTGTGGACCTTCTAAGACGCTGTATAAAGTTTTATCAAACCAAACTATCCCTCAAAACTGTACCCAGAGAGACAAGGACACTAGAGTCCTTTTCACCACCTCCTAGCAGCCCTCCTTGCTTGGAGGCTGCGCCTGGGAGCAGTCTTGTCCTGTTTCTCTAGCCTGTGCTGAGTATGAGCTGAACACTGTGGGGTGGGAGGTACTGGGGCAGGGGTGTAGAGAACACCTGAAGAGATAGATGCAGGTGCTGGAAAGAGCCCTTGGCATGGTCTGGACTGCCAACAGCAGCTGTAAGTGACCTCCAGAGGGGGCCTGGGCATGTGGGCTTTGGCTGTCATCTGTTATTTAATTGAACGTTGCAACAACCCATGAGGTAAGCATTACTCCATTTAAGAGCCAAGTAACTGACGCCCAAACAATTTCAAAGCTCTGCTACCAGACGTACTCTAACAGTAGACAGTCTGATTTTTTAAAAATGACCTAGTTTACAGAGTCCAGGGTTTTCAAAGTTTCTTCCAAAACCTCAACCTGCATCCTGTTTTCAGAGTTGTTACTACAGTTGCTTATTAATCAAGGTTAATAAAGACCATGGCAGTTATTATCTGATAGTCACAACTGTTGCGAATCTTAGGAAATAGACACATGGGTGAGAAATACCAGAACGTGATGCCTGATTGGCATTAGCCTTACGGGGTTCATAAGACAGTGACTGTGGTGCTTGCAAAGCATTTCTTGCTGAAAAGGGAAGCGACAGCTTTATGCTGGGGCTACTTCATGCCCGACCATGACCAGGATCTGTCAGGCAGCACTCTCTGAAGCCAGTCTCCTAATTTTTCAGACATCACAAATGCGACTTTTTTTTTTTTTTAACAGTTGTGAAAGCCCCCAAAACATCAATTCTCGCAAATCAAGGACTGACTGGGGCCCTGGCTTCTGGCCCTTTGCTCTCAAGGGACCAGGGCAAATTATTTGGCTTAGATGTGTGGTGATGAGGCAATGGAATAAATGCAACTTTCCATTTTGCTCTAGAGTAACATGAAGAAGCCGGTTGACAAGCAACTCCCTGGCCAGTTCCGTGGCCTTGGGCAAGTCGCTTAACCTCTCTGGGATCCAGCTGTTTGTATGTGAAACGAAAGGGTTTGGTTAATCAAGCAGCTAATCTGGGGCACTGGTGCTGCCACTCCTCTCTCCCTGCCCATGGCACGCATAGGGTACTATTATGGCACTTTCCCTCCAAGCTAGATGTTGGCCTCAGAATCCTCAATACAGCAAACCAGGGAATCATCACTGAGCACTCAGAGTTGGCACGTGGGTTTGAAACCTGTCTGCCGTCCCTGGCCTGGACGAGCTCTAAAGTTCCTTTTAATTCTAACGTGTTGGATTCTGGGAACATGTAAACCAAGTGCCTGCAAACTACATCCAAAGGTCAAAGCTTGCCCTCTGCCTGTTTGTGTCAATGAAGTTTTATTAGAACACTGCCATTCAAAGGCCCGTTCATTTATGCATTGTCTGTGGCTGCTTTCATGCTACAATGGTGGAACTGGGTAGTTGTAATAGAGACCATATGGCCTGCAAAGTCTAAAATATTTTCTGTCAGGTTCTTAATAGAAAAACATTCTTGTCACCTTGTGATTAAATTTCCCTCCTTCCCTCCATCTTGTCTTCCAGGTCATGAGAGAAATTCCTCTTTGTCCCTGAGGGGCCTGTGTGGCTGAGCAATGCTCCAAGTGCTGGTGGGCCTTCTGCATCCCTAAGGCGGGAGAAGAGCAGGAGAAAAGCCAGGAGGAAAATACAAGGAATGAAGACATCGTGACAGAGGTAGAGGTGGGAGGAGGCAGACGAGTGGGGAGCCGGGGTTCTCAAAGAAAAGGTCAAGGGGCACCCAGAGGAGAGGACCGAGGCATCCTTTTGTGCTGTCACTGAATGGCCATGGTGGTACTTAGAGACCTCCGCCCGCCAGCCTATCCTGGCATCCAGCTGGGGGCTGAGCCACCTTGCTTGGCTCTGTGCTCCAAGAACCCTGGCATGGCTGGCTGCCCGCTGGCTTCTGCCGGCAGTTTGGCATGAAAAGTGCTG
Source organism: Mandrillus leucophaeus (assembly GCF_000951045.1). Taxonomy (NCBI): domain Eukaryota; kingdom Metazoa; phylum Chordata; class Mammalia; order Primates; family Cercopithecidae; genus Mandrillus; species Mandrillus leucophaeus. Next base: position 2,592,523 of record NW_012102055.1, on the reverse strand, counting down.
GCTTGGGGCCTTGCATTTTTCATGAAGAAAACAATTGCCTTTTCCTGGTCCGTGGACAACCACTGCTGCCTGCCTGGACATTGGCAGGAATGTTAAATTGCACCCTTGATGGCTGCCCTAGAAGCTGGGGTCTAGGCAATGTCCCTACAGCTATGTATGCTGGGCTACCATATCCATTTTCTCTCTGTGGGGTCAAAAATCCAGTGCCCCAGCAATGAATGCTGCAGCATCTTATATGAATTATTGGTGAATGCAATGAACTGTACGCCCTCATCTCCTCTCCCACTTCCAGGTCCACTGGGGTCCTTTTCCAAAGTTTGTGTGCTTTGCTGTGAATGGCTCACCCCTAAAACCTTCAGGGACCTGCCCGTGGGCACTGGGGCTCCCGGGCAGCCCATGGCCATGACTGGTGGTCATGAGGACAAAAGCCAAGCTCCTTTGCTGTCACCCCGACTCCAAGACTCCCTGCAGGATTAGGCACTGGGACTTTGTCAAGCTCAGGTGCATATAATTCAGGGCAACCCCAAGCCCTGATTCAGGGCTTTTATAATAGATTCAGACTGTTTATTACCTACACAGACAATGAAGAGTAAGCCAAAGGTGCCAGTGCCCCGGGTCCTCATTCGGCACACCAAAAAGGAGGACACCCAAACAAGAGAGGCCGGGTGACTGTCATGTGAGCTGGGGCCGCCCCTTGGCTGAGATGCCAATTCTAGACTGAGGCTGAGTGGAGATGGGACAGGGAGCCCCATCACTCAGCAGAACCCAGGAGGGATGACAAACAGACACATGGCGGCTCTCCAGGGACTGGGAGGTGATGGGGAGATGGCCTGGAACTCTGCAACCTCTGCCTCCCACCCACTTCTGTTACAGGAGGACCACGAAGCATTCAGCCAGCACTCAGTGTGTTCAATTCTTGTTGCTGCCCCAACAAGCCATCACAGATTAGTGGCTTAACATAAAGTTATCTTATAGTGCTGGAGGTCAGAAGTCCAAAATGAGCTTCCCTGGGCTAAAATCAAGGTGTCAGCAAGGCTGGTTCCTTCTGAAGGATCTAGGGAAGAATCCTTTTTCTTGCCTTTTCCAGTTTCTAGAGGACGCCTGCATTCCTTGGCTCATGGCCCCAGCAAGCACATCCCTCCAAACTCTGCTTCTGTCCTCACGTCTCCCTCTCACTGCCCCTTGTGATTACATTGGGCCCCTCTGGGAAATCCAGGATAATCTCCCCATCTCAACATCTTTAATTTACTCACATCCTTTTTGCATATAAGGTAACATATTCACAGATTCCATGGATTAAGACACAGATGTAGGGGCATGGGGCATTATTTCACCCACCACATTCAGATTGGCCGTGGGTCAAACTTTTGCCTCCATGGCCTATTCGGACACATGTGAGATATCCAGGGCACCACAGAGGAGTCGTTCCCATGCAGACCTCAGCGGAAACAGACGCCTCTTTAACCCCTTCCCTTTCCCTGTCCTGCTTCTCTCCTGCCCAAACTGGTTTCCCTTGAGGGTATTTCCTTCACAAACATCTGCATAGACTCTTAGGAACCTGCCCTGAGACAGTGGGGGTTCCCATGTGCAAGAAAGGATCACTTAAGTGGCTGGTGCTTCCTCTGAACCCCTTACCTAGGATTGCAGGCTGTGAGTCCAGCTCCTCCCTTAGTTACGGAGAAGCCTGGATGAAATTTCGGAGGTTTTAGGTAAGGCTGCCTCTGAGGGAGGGAAGGTTGGGTGGAAGTGCCCCAGCCCCCTATGCAGTCTAAGGAAGACTCAGCAGGGCTTTTTGGGAGCCCCATGTTTCTGAGAAGTGAGCCTGCCCCAGTATCCCCACCATGTTTGGTCACTGGCAGGTGCAGCCTGTGGCACAGCCTCTGTGCAAATGTGGTACGCTCCCTGAACTCGGAAGCCTTATGGCCCCTGCAGAATGGTGGGGTAAACAGGACATAGAATTTGAACTTCATCACTGGTAGGCTGGGAAACTCCTAGGAGGATTTAAGCAGAGGGGCAACATGACATGGCCAGATTGACCATATTGAATGGTCACTCTGGTTGCAGAGGGGAGAATGGATGTGGTGGGGCCCGAGAGGGGACAAGAAGGCCAGAGGGGAGGCTAAGCCATTGTCCAGGGGACAGGTGAAAGTAGTGGGCCTGCACCACTCATGTTCTCAGGATCCCAGAAGGAATGCTCTCAGTGAGCAGAGCAGAGACCTCAGCTCAGCTGCGCACCTCACCTCCTGGGTTCTCAAATCCCACAGGGTCCGCCGTTTCCTACCCCGCCCACCTCCTTTCCCATGTCCTTCCCTCTTGACCATGTCCTTCATGCTTTACCTGAGGCACACTCTGCCCTGGCATCTCCCCATATCCCTCCGTACTCTGCATTTCTATTCCCAGCTCTCTCCCCAAAGAACAGATTGCCCCTGTTTTCAGGAACTCTCCTGCATCACTTGTTAGAAGTGCAGATTCTGTTAGCCAGGTATGGTGGGGCATACCTGTAGCTCCCCCTACTCCAGAAGCTGAGGTGGGAGAATCACTTAGCCCAGGAGTTGGAGACTGCAGTGAGCTGTCACCGTACCACTGCATTCCAGCCTGGGCAACAGAGTGGGACATTGCCTTTTAAAACACACACACACACACACACACACACACACACACACACACAAACCCAAAGCATGGATTCTGGAATCCCACTGCTGATCTACTGAATCTCTGGGCGGAGGTTGGAGGAGCAGCAATTTGTGTTTTAACAAGCCCCCCTGGGACCAAGGGATCCTGATGTGGCTCAAGTTTGAGAACTCCTGTTGTACACACCCTGGAATCATCTGGGTAATTCTTTTGAAAATCTCATTACCTGAGTCCCAACCCAGACCGATCAAATCAGGATCTCTGGGGTAGGACCGGGCTTCAGTGCTTTTTTGAGCTTCTCAAGTGATTCAGATGTGCAGCCAAGATTGAGAGCTGCTGTATCTGTGGCGAGTGGCCTGTGTGTGTGGCCGGCACACAATCCATTCCACAGACATCCATCGAGCCCTGACAACATGCTCCACACGGAGTCGGGTGGGCCATGCGAATGCGGAGCTGTGTCTCCCAGGGGTTTTGGCATGTGGACAAGGGACTACAGCTCTGTGTGTGTTGCCATCTGTGCAGAGGGAGAAAAGGTATGGGAGGAGAACAACACCCAAGACAGGCTTTAAAGAGAAGCCATTAAAAGTTGAGGAAGTTGGGCTGGGCGCAGTGGCTCATGCCTGTATTCCCAGCACTTTGGGAGGCCGAGGCAGGTGGATCAAGAGGTCAGAAGTTCGAAACTAGCCTGACCAACATAGTGAAACCCCATCTCTAATAAAAATACAAAAAATTAGCCGGGCGTGGTGTCGTACACCTGTAATACCAGCTAGTCAAGAGGCTGAGGCAGGAGAATCGCTTGAACTCGGGAGGCGGAGGTTGCAGTGAGCTGAGATTGCACCACTGCACTCCAGCTTGGGTGACAGAGTGAGACTCCATCTTAAAAAAAAAGAAGTTGAGGAAGTTGCAGCTTCCAAGAGGTCAGCATCCTCATATCCTGCCTTCCCATTTGGGAATGCAGGATGTCAGCCTGACCCTGAGTGCTTAGGATGGGTCCAGTAACTATTTGGATAACCCCAAATCATAAACCTGAATGTGGCTCTCTGGTTCATAACCCACAATCACACTGTCCCCTGAGCCCTTGCAGGCTGAGCACACTTTTAAGAGTTGGGAGTTAGGGCCTGGGAGATACGTCAGGAATTTGCTCTCCTGCCCACTAGAGGGGAAGCCCCTGTACCCTGTGCTACTGGCAGAGAGGGGAGCACAGTGGGTGACCACTCACATCTCCAGGCTATCAGAAGGCTGCTGTGGGACTCTCCTGATTTCTGGAGGCAGAGCTCAGAGTAGTCTCTTCGTCCAAGCCCCTCTATTAGGAAAGGTCATTTATATCTGGAAAAACTGTGAGGCAATGAAACTCTGGAACAAAAGTTATGCAGGCCCCTGGACACTTGTCTTACCCCTATTCCTTCCTAGTGGCTTCCTTTGTGCCAGGAGGCCTTTCCAGGGAGGCTGCCGGATGGACGAATGTTGAGTGCTGAGAGCTATGATTTTGCAGGGAAGCCCAGCTGTGCATGTGTTCTTGAAAAAAGTGCCTTGAGGCAGAATTCTTGTTTGGGTTTTGGCAACATCAGCCCAAACAGGATTTGCATCCTTTCTTGTAGATGAGCTCAGAGCTGTGGTAAAATTACTCCTTCTGGCCTCCAGGTCAGATATGGGGTCAGCAGGAGCTGTGGCCTGGGCTGGGCAACAGAGGACTTCTGTTTTGTGGCCAGGCTGAGGCTTGGAGTGCTCTGATGGAAGGGGAGTTGGCAAGTGTCAGAGGCCTTTCCCGCAAATTTGGGTGGATACCTTAGTTGGATTCCTCAAAAGCAGAGCTGAGCAAGGACTTAGATGCAGGTGGTTTATCTGGGTGGGGATCCCAGCAGGCAAGGGTGCAGTGTGGGGAGACTGAGGGGGGGGATACTCCTCTGAGAGGCTTCATGAGGTGGGCGTGGCAGCTCCATCCACAGAGAAAGCATGTAGAATTCTCCCACTGGAAGGGTGTCACCTCCCAGAACTGTGCCTGTATGTGGACTTTGCTGCCTCTCAAGGCTTCAGGAAAAACCCCACAATGGGAGAGCAGAGAGATGCTGCAGCACAGCTGAGAAGGGATGTGGGCTGTGCACATGCACTGACCCCCCACAGCCAGGCCAAAATCAGGGGGTGAAAGGGCCAGGGCTAGGTTCCAGAGCATCAGTCAAAATGGTCAGATGTGCTGGTTCTTACTTAGGCCCAAGACCAGATCTCAGTGGTACCATGTGCTATCTCTGTGGTTTTGGGTAGCTTTTTTACCTTGGAAAACCTCAGTTTTCCCATCTGTAAAATGGAGTTAATAACACTGCTTCTCTCGTGGGTTGATGTGGGAAGTCAAAGAGAATATTCAGTTGTATATCTACATGCAAAAGAATAAAGTTGCACCCCTACCTCACACCATGTGCAAAAAATTTACTCAAAATGAACCAACCATAAGACTCTTAGAAGAAAACATGGGAAATCTTTGACCTTGGATTTAGCAATAAATTCTTAGATATGACACCAAAACATGTGTGACAAAAGAAAAGCTATATAAATGGGCTTCAAAATTAAACACTTTTGTGCACCAAAGGACATTTTCTAGAAATTGTAAAGACAGCTGACAACATGAGAGACAGTATTTGCAAGTCGTATTTTTGGTAAGAGTCTGGTATTCAGAATATGTAAAGAATCTTTTTTCTTTTTCCTTTTTTCTTTTGAGATGGAGTCTCTCTTGCTCTGTCGCCCAGGCTGGAGTGCAGTGGTGCAATCTTGGCTCACTGCAACCTCCGCCTCCCAGGTTCATGCCATTCTCCTGCCTCAGCCTCCCGAGTAGCTGGGACTACAGGTGCCCACCACCATGCCCGGCTAATTTTTTTTTTTTT
>NW_012102055.1:2555074-2586969 GCF_000951045.1 Mandrillus leucophaeus | reverse complement strand
TTTTTAGTAGAGACAGGGTTTCACCATGTTAGCCAGGATGGTCTTGATCTCCCGATCTCGTGATCCGCCTGCCTTGGCCTCCCAAAGTGCTGGGATTACAGGTGTGAGCCACCGCTCCCATCCCAGAATATGTAAAGAACTCTTACAACTCAATAACAAAAGGACAAACAGCCTGATTTTGAAAAGGACTTGGGTAAACTAATCAAATAGACATTTCTCCAGAGAAGATATACAAATGGCCAGCAAGCACATGAAAAGATGCTTAAGATTATTCATTATTAGGGAAATCCAAATCAAAACCACAGTAAGTTAGCACTTCACATCCAGTAGAATGATGTTTAAAAAAAAATGGAAAATAAGAAGTGTTAGCAAGGGTGTGGAAAAATTGGACCCTTTGTATATCGCTGGGGGGAATATAGGTTAGGGCTGGTTGGAACCCAGCCTCATGGGTCAGCCTCAGTGGAAAATGGTTTGATGGTTCCTCAAAAGTTAAACATGGAATTATCATATGACCCAGTGATTCCACCCTTGCCTGTATACTCAAAAGAATTGAAAACTGGTGCTCAAACAAATACACCCACATGTGTGCTTATAGCAGGACTATTCACAATAGCTAAAAGGTAGAAATAACCCAAATGTACCTCAGTGGATGTTTGGATAAACTAATTGTGGTATATCTAGAACATTATTCAGTCATGAAAAAGAAATGAAGTACTGATACGTGCTAACATGGATGAACCTTGGAAACATTATGCTCAGTGAAAGAAGCCAGTCACATATCATACAACTTTATTTACAAAAAAAAGAAAAAGAATCCAGAATAGGTAAAATTCATAGAGACAGAAGGCAGATTGGTGGGTTCCAGGGGCTGGGAGAGGGGGGATGGGGAAGAACTGCTTTATGGGGTATAGGGTTCCAACTAGCCCTAACTTGCTGGGAAGGCACACGGAATTGCACATTTGCCAAGCCTTATGAAAATGTGAGGGGTGGGGAGGGGCAGGGTGGTGGAGTTCTGGAATGGGGGATTTTCGGGGGGCAATGTCCCAGCCAGATGGAGATCACCTGCCGGGTTGGAATTCCTGAGAGAAAAAGTGGCAGCTTGCACCATCCCAGGGTCCTGTGTTCTTCAGAAATCAGGAGAGAGTAGAAACCAGTAGGCAGCCTTCATGTGGGCTCTTAAGGGCCATGAAGGTGGATTCCTAAAGCCACCATTGACGGGCATTTTACAGGGCAGAGAGAGGAGCTTCTTCCCTCTTCCTGAGCTTTCTGAGCTCCTGCTATGTATCAGACACGGTGTTAGGCCACAGGCCCACAGAACAATACTTGTTCCTGCCGACAAGAGGTTTCCTAGAGGAGAAAAAACATAAAGAAATGTGAACCCAATGTGTTCTGTGCAGTGATGGAGAGAAGCCAAAGACGTTGGGTGTGGAGGGAGGCAAGCAGGTGTCGGTGAGAAGCGTCGCAGGTTAAGGGAGGCTCGGTGCCGCTGGGTGGAGGGAAGAGGCCCTGGAAGCAGGTGGAGAGTGTGGCCCCATGAGCAGGAGGAGAAGCCCAGGAGCTGGCTGTCATGGAGGCCATGTCCGGAAGACAGGCTGGTCTCATCCTCAGGGCCACACTGGCCGCAGATGCGGTGTGGACAGTTCCTGCGCACGCGAAGGGCTTCCCACCTTACGTATCCCCGTGGCTCTCTGTTTTTCTGCATCAGGAGTTAATATCCCTGGGAAGTGACCTTCAACTCATGGGGTCCAGACCAATGCTCCTGCCCTGCAGCCTTTGGAGGGACAGTTCTCAGGTGCATTCTACACAGCCCCTCGGAGGGTCCCAGCAGGCTTCCAGCCCCGGGTGTCCACAGCAGTGCCCAGCCCAGTAACACACACTTTTTCCTGGGCTTGCTTTCCTGGCATCTCCCCGCCGCTTCCCAGGATCACCCCCTATATATACTGGCTGCATGCAGGGCTTTGTCTCAGGTCTCTGCTTTGGGAGAATACAATACAAATACAAATACAGCGTGAGATTAGAGGGTTTTAAGTGAAAGAGAGTGAGAGGTTGTTTCACACAGGACGGAGCAGACAGTGAGCTCAGTTCTGGAAAATCGTCATTGAATTGAGTGTTGAAGAGGCCCTCAGTGGAAATTTGGTGGAATACTTGCGGGGTGGGCAGTCCCAAAGGGCCAAGGTGCCAGTGCAGACCCAGGAGGTGTTTTGAGAACCTTAGAGGAGAAGCGGAGGAGAGGGTCCCTTCAATATCAGATTGTCCCCTCCCCCATGTCCCCATACCGGTTCCCATCACACACTGCCTCCTCCCCTCCACAGAGCTCTCAAGTCTCCTTTGGGGGATGCTGTTGCTTTGTACTTTTTTCTGGAATTTTCCACGATGAGTTTTCTAGCACCCCAGAGTCTGGCATCCTGGAGAGGCTGGGTCTCTGCCCTTCTCTCAGTGCTGTGGAACCACGGGCCATGGGCCCAGCTCTGTGTTTGGAAACACTGTTGGCCCCTTCCCAAGGCGGTCTCAGACATCCACTCAGCCATCCCCAGCAGTGAAGTTTGCAGCAGCTGGTGGTGGAAAAAGAGGCACAGAAAAAAAACCAGAACTGTTTGTCCAAGGTCAGCCAGGAAGTCTGTGGTAGCTTCAAGTCTCCCAGTGTGATGATCTAAGCCCACTCGCTTTCAGACAAGGAGCAGGAAAAGGAAACTCTCATTCCTTTCTGTCTGCAGGGAAATCGCCCCTGGGTGCTGGCAGGGCCGGTGGAGACACCTGCAAGGAGCCAGCAGCTGCTCTGTCATGAGAGGGTGGGTAGTATCTCTGACCAGGCCTGGGCCCACCGTCAAGAGCAGGCCCTGTGAACCTCTGTTCCGGGTCCCAGGGCCTCATGAATCAGCTGCAAGCTCTGGTTTTCTCCTCACCCAATGCCCATTTCAATTCCAAGTCAGGGCGGGCCATGGGTTTGAAAGGAGAAGGGGAAGGGAAAGAAGAGGGATGGGAGAGGAGGAGGCCTTCCACCTGGAGGACTAATGACACAGGGCCACACTGACCCGAGAAGGGCTGTGTGTGTGTGTGTGTGTGTGTGTGTGTGTGTGTGTGAGAGCATGATTTAAAAAACCCATGGGACCAACAAGATACATCTTCCAGAAGTTATGAAAGTAAAATTTTATATTTTGAGTGTATGAGGAAGCAAGATATGCAGGCACATTAAGGTGCAGAAGGTTAAATTAACTGTAGCTTTAAAAACTACAACAGGAGATTCTTTCTTTTTTGTTTTTGAGACAGAGTCTCGCTCTGTCGCCCAGGCTGAAGTGCAGTGATCTAATCTTGGCTCACTGCAACCTCCGCCTCCCGGGTTCAGGGGCTTCTCGTGCCTCAGCCTCCTGAGTAGCTGAGATTACAAGCGTGTGCCAGCACATCTGGCTAATTTTTGTACTTTTAGTAGAGATGGGATTTCACCATGTCAGCCAGGCTGGTCTTGAACTTCTGACCTCAAGTGATCTGCCTGCCTCAGTTGGGATTACAGGCATCAGTCACTGTGCCTGGCCTACAATAGGACAGTCTAAGGAAGATTCTAAAATGCTGAGACCCCAGGCCTCTGAGGTTATGTATCAGCTGTCCTCTGCCACTAGGAAACACTAGCAAAAGAGTTTGAGAAGCACTCATCTAGTCTAGTGGTGTGCTGGTAAATATTTATCAACTAACTCTCAAAAAAAGAAAAAAAATCAGATTGGTGGCATTTGCCAATTGCCATGGTATAACTGCTTCCACTATGGCCAGTTTCCACCTACCAAGGTGACACTACGGAATATGGAGCTGGGAGGAGACGCGCACAGTCTGCTGTCACAGGCGGGGGTGTGCCGGTCCAGCCTGTCATTGATTACACCCAACCTCGTCGTCCTATAGCAGGAAACACAGAGGCCCAGGGAGAGAAAACAGGCGCTCCAAGGTCACTTGGGGAACTGGTGGCAAAGTTGAACTCCTAACTGATGCCCTACAGTTTATTCCATGTTCTCATATTGTTTGTTTTATTTGCTCTGCTCTAGAATATGAACACGTGCACATATGTGTTTGTACCTCTTTTAGCTTTTCATTTGGCCACCCCTTTGTCAGGAGGACACGTTCTCATCTGCCCAAAGCTGGCATCTTTCTGTCTTTCAGGTCTCATTCACACATTCCCATATCATCTCCTAAAGAGGACTTCCCTGGCCTCCCTATACATCCAGCCACTCCCCATCACAGAGCCCTGTTCATTCACCACACTTAGTGTCTAAAGTCATCTGAATTGCTTGCTTATTGCCGTCTCCTCCCTAAAGAGCAATCTCCTCCCCACCCCCCACCAACCCCACCATGAACAAGGAACTATGTCTGCTTCATTGTCCTGTCAGCTCCTAGGACAGGCCTGGAATTGCTTCCTTTATTTCCCAAAGATCTATTGAGCACCTATTGTATGCCAGGCACTACCCCAGGCCTGGGGTCTCAGCATTTTAGAATCTTCCTTAGACTGTCCTATTGTAGGCCGGGCACCTGGCTCCCAGAGAGGGGCTGGGTCCCACTGCTCTGGAAAGGGATGCGTTTAGAGTTTTTTTCTGTAGCTGTGTGTGGGGCTTGGATTGCGCTGCCTGATTCAGGAACAAGGCAGAGCAGAGAGAAGGGGCAGACCTGGGATAGAGAACCGCGTCTATCTGGCTGCGGAGATGCCTGGGGTGGGTTACCTGGTGTTCCATTTATCTATTGCTGTGCAGCAAATCATCCCCAAAACCTGGTGGCTTAAAACACTGCATTGTGTTATTTTATTTATTTTTAATATTATCTCTTGCTGTTCTGGAAAATATTATCCGCCACACTGAGCCTGTCAGGTTTCAGCTTCTCCGCAGAATTACTGTGATGATTATATGTACGTGTGAACGTGTGCATTTTAAAAGATGGGCTAAAGTGATGAGCTGGTTGTCTGACATGCAGGAGGCCCCAGAGGGTGGCCATCTCCTTCCCACCCTACACACCCAAAAGCCGATAGCTTTTGCTTCCTTTTTTAACTGTTCATAAAGATCTTAGAATAAAAATATGTTCAAGAAGTGATCTCCAAGCTTTTTCGTTAAAGTCGAGTTTTATTGAGGTGTAATTTATACACGGTAAGTGCATAGTTCTATGAGTTTTGACAAATGCTGACAGTCATGTAACCACTGCCACTATCAGGATTTGAAACATCCCTGTTAAGACAGAACCCCGCGATGCTTTGTGGTCAGCCCTTCCTTCCCAAATCCTGGCAACTGCTGAGCTGCTTTTTGTCCCCATTAGTTTTGTCTTTGCTAGAATGTTGTGTCGATGGAATCATACAGTATGTAGTCTTTCAGGCCTGGCATCTTTCATTTAGCATAACCCATTTTGGATTCATCCGTGCTGTTGCTGAGGAGTATTCCGTGCATTCCGAACCATGCATTTATCCCAAGCTTGCTTTTCAGATATGGAAAAGCAATGATATCCGGTGTAGAACCTCAAAACATAAAACAGATGATGACTGAGATCTGGTGAGGCCAGGAGGAGTGGAGGTGGGGTGGGGAAACACAGCCCCATGTCACAGCTCCAGAAACCACTATAAGGCATTCAGGGGATTCCTTGGAATGTAGTTTGAAGTCCCTCGGTCTAGCCACTTATGAAAAAAGTGGGCTATTCTCCAGCCTCTCTCAAGTTTTGAGGCCTGGATGAGTTTTATTTTCCTGAAAGTTGTTTTCCATCCTAAGGAGACAGAGCTCAGTGAGTGAGGGAGTGTGAGGCAATGGGAGGACACGAGCTTGGAGGTCAGGTTGCCTTGACCTAAGCATGACATGGGCAGGTTCTGGCTCCCTTTGGGTCTCCATCTCCCTATGTGCAAAGTGAGGGTTGTATTAAACTAGACTCATGTGGGGAACCCTAGGGATGGGGTGAGAAGTTGAAGACGCTGACTCTAGACCCCCATCCCATACCTCGTTTCATCCAGCCATGAGAAAGGCTCCATCTTGTCATCTCCATAGCCACCATCTTGTCTAGCAATGCTGGACCAGATAAAGGACAGGGATGAGTAGCAAACAGAATGCAGGTGTGGTGCAGAGGTGGGAGGAGAGGCTATTTTTCCCTTCTCTGACTGCTTAGAAATGAAACCACCTCTTGGCCTTGCCCACTCTGGCCAGGACAATTGGAGATCACCTTATTTATCGAGTCCAGGAGTCATAATTTGTTCATCTTGCCAATGCCCCACTACACTGCCTATGCCTGTGAGGACCGCCGCGTAACACTGCCCTGTCCCCTGCACTTGGCGGAGTCTCTAACTGTTGAGTTTCTGTTCTTGGCCCTGGTCAGGGAAGTTTGTGAATATAAAACGTAGGCGTCTGGTAAGGGTGATAGCATTCTTACAGGAATAAATAATAAATAGTGATGCTATACAATTTAATATCCAGCAGTATCATTTTCTCTAAAGCCCAGGGACTATCAGATTTACATCCTGTTCTGTGAGAGAAGGAACATTTAACCTGATCTCAGACTTTTCTTGTTGGGATATCTTTTAGAAATACTCCCCACATCATACCTACTTGACACACTTGGGGTTGGAACTGCCTTAAACAAATTATCTTCTCTTATTGTCACCCTAACCACTGATAATAACACACTTGTCATTACACTTCCAGGTTATTCAGGTTAAGGAACATGGTCCCCTCTCTCCCTGGCTCCCACCCTGCTCAGCCCATTTCCAGATTTAAGAGCTGCAGCGTGTTTAATGCCATTCAGTGGGGCTGGTCCTGACCTCCTCATGCACTAGGCTGGTGATCCACCAGGGAAGCCTGGCTTGGTGGGGGCCCCAGAATCTCTGCCACAGATGAGAGGTTTCCACTGCTGCTGAGACATCTGCCCAGGCAAGACAACCCACATGACCCTTCTAGGACCCTTCTCTGGGAAAGGCCCTTGGTCAAGCCTCATGAAGGGACGTGAAGAAAGCACTTAGATGCAGAAATTCCAACAAGCGACAAAAACCCACCTGAAAAGCTGCTTTGTTTTCCCTTGGATATGTCTTAGATCTTCATGCTGCCATTTAGTACTGGCTGTTCCCTATGTCTGGGACACTTTCCTTCCAGATTTCAGCAGGGGTCACTCCCTCAGCTCCTTCACATCTTTGCTGAGCTTCACCACCTCACGGGTCTGACCCCGATCCCTTTATGTCATGCTGCAAACTGACCACCCTTCACTCCCAATCCCCCTTACCCTGTTCTACTTATTTTCTTATAGCATGAAGCCTTTCTAACATACCAAAAAAAGTACTTATTCCTTATGTTTATTATTTAACCTCTGTCTTTTCCTGCTGCGATGTAAGCTCCACAAGGCAGGGATCTGTGTTTGTCTGTCTAACTGATATGCTGAGAGTAGTGCCTGGCAAATTGTAGGTGCTTAATAAATCATGTTAAACAAACAAATGAGCAATGGAAGTGTCACCCACACAACCAGCAGGTTCAGTCACTTGGGAGATATCAATCCAATGACTACAACCAAGGAGGACTTAGCAAGGGGATGTTATTACTTGTAAGAAGTAAGGAGACCACCAGGGATAGTTCCCAAAGCGGCATCTCCCCGAGTTGGGGGCTGGGTAAGGTTTTATAAGCATAGGGTAATGAGGTGAGATCTGATTGGTTCCTGCAAAGAGGTGATGCCAGGAGGCGTGATATGACTGGATCCTGCCACGGGGTGATGCCAGAGCTCGATCTGATTGGATCCTCTGTCCCAGCACTTAGGATCCCTTCTCTCCCAGGTTGCACACTGAAGCCATCTGGGCATGCTTATGTTACTTGACCTGAGGGTCCGTGGCTACTGAAAAACACCTCACAACTTTGTTACATAAAAGTGAAACCAATAGGTTGAATGCAGTTCCAGAAAGAACACTGAGGTCTGAAGGGGGGTGTCTGAATTTGTATCTGTCGCCTGGGGGCTTTGTCACCTTTACGCACACCATTTGGCCTCTCTGAGTCTTGGCTTCCTCCTCTGGAAAGAGGAAATCATGGTGTGCGTACTTCACAAGGTTCTGGTATCCATGTTAAATAAATAAAACGAAACAGGGTATGTTCCTTTCCTAGGGCTGCTGTCACAATATGCCACAAAACGGGTGGCCTAAGACAACAGACATTTATGGTCTCGCAGCTCTGGAGACCAGAAGGACAAAATCAGGGTGCCCGCAGAGCCGTGGCCTGTGTGATGCCTGTAGGGGAGAATCCTTTCCTGCCTCTCCCCGCACACACGGTGCTTGCTGGCAATCGTGGGATTCCTTGGCTGGCAGCTGCCTCACTCCAATCTCTGTCTCCATCGTCACATGGCTGTGTTTTTGCTGTGTCTGTGTCTTCTCTTTTTATAAGAACACCAATCATATTGGATTGAGGGCCCACCCTATTTCAGTATGACCTTTGTATGAGTCCGTCTTCACACTGCTGTAAAGAAATACCTGAGGGTAATTTATAAAGACAAGATGTCTCATTGGCTCACAGTTCTGCAGGCTGGGGAGGAAGCATGGTGGCTTCTGCTTCTGGGGAGGCCTTAGGAAACTTACAATTATAGCAGAAAGTGAAGGGGAAGCAGGCACATCTTATGTGGCCAGAGGGAAGAGAAGAAGGGGAGAGGTGCTGCACACTTTTAAACAGCCAGATCTCGTGATAACTCATTCACTCACTCTCACAAGAACAGCACCAAGGCGATGATGCTAAACCATTCATAAGAAACCACCCCCATGATCCAGTCACCTCCCACCAGGCCTGACCTCCAACATTGGGAATGCCAATTAGACATGATATTTGGGCAGGAACACAGACCAAACCGTATCAACCTTATCTCAACTAATTACATCTGCAACAACCCTATTTTCAAATAAGGTAGCATTCTGAGGTACTAGGGATCAGCACTCCAACATATCTTTTTGGGGACCGCAATTCAACACATAAGACAATGAGATAAATTTTAATAATATATTTCATTTAACCCAATCTGTCTGAAATATTATCCTTTCAATGTGCAATTGATATAAAACTATTAATAGGATACTGTATCTTTTTTTTCCTTCCAGGTCTTGAAGTCAGTGTGTGCTCCACCCTCACTGCACATGGCAGTTGGACTAGCTGCATTTCACATGCCCACTGGTCACGTGTGTATTGGACGGCACCGGTATCGATGGAGTTAATATATCCATGCAAATCAGTGCAAGCTAAGACCAGTTAAGAGCAGCCCAAAGAGCTACCTCAAAGTAGACATTTCAAATCTTTCACCCTAGGCACCCCTCTACTCTCCTCGGGAGTTTCTCTGCCCACCTCTTCTCCATACTTAGGGATTTCTTTTGGGGTCCAGGACAGTGTAAACATCTGGCTAATTCAGTGTGATTTGTAGTTGTTTAAATAGATGTCTGGTAGCCCAACTGAAGGGTCAGCAGACCTGTGACTGAACCAGGGACGCTGAGCCAGTGGGGTGAGCACAGATCCCACTCTGGTCTCCTACGGCCTCATTCAGGGTTTGGGCCCAAATCCCATAGCCTGTGGGTGTGGGGAAGGCATCCTAGAAGGACTCATGCTTCTCAGACTCGCAGCCTCCATTGCTGGTATTCCTGGTGCCCACCTCATCCTCATCAGCCGTGCATGTCCACCCATCCACCTCTGATGCCTGGGACCATCTTTAACTTGGGGTCCCAGATGTGCAAGTTCAGACCTTGGTCCCATCTTCAAATAGAAGCTGTGGTCCCCTGGCTGTCTGAGGCTTGGATCCTCCAGCTGGGAACCTGGGAAGGTCCACCCAGGGTCCCTTATCTCTTAGACATCTTTATCAAGTCTCTCAGGGCTCCTAGTGCTTTCCAGGGCATTGCTTCATGCTTTACTGGCATCTTGCAGGACTCCTGGGCCTTCAGAGGCTGGAATGGAGGGAGGTACATGGGCTTCTGCTGCATTTCATAAGTTCCGGCAGTGAGCTTCATTCAACCTACAGAACCCAAGGCAGAAGCCCAGCCCCTTCCAGGCACACATCGAGCCTCTGTTGAAGGTGTTGCATTTCCAACCTAATTTCTATGTCAGCCACTCTTTACCACGTCCTTGTGGCCACATATTTTCCTTTGTCCCCAGCATCCTGGCTGCTCCTCTCAGTTTGGCAGGCACTGCCTTTCCTTTCCCAGGTCCTTACTGGCTTGTGTCCATCTGATCCCCGCCCTGTGTGTGCTGTAGAGGGTGTCCTGGCAAGGGGCCTGGGCCAAGAGGCCCACATGCAGCTTGGGGCCAGATAGGGAATGGACAAGGGAAGTCCTGCTATTGAATACAGGGCCCCAGAAGTGGTCCCTGAGGCAAGGATTCAAGGGCAAGATGTTTATTTGGGATGTGGCCCTCGGAGATATTGATAGGAGTGAGACAAGGAAGGGAAAGAGGTGTCTTAGGAAGTAGGTTCTGGGGCTTAGAAACCTATACCCCAAAATACGGCATTTTGACATGCTCAACTGAATGTTGGAAATAATGTTTAAAATTTTGGGGAAATTGAACATTTGAAACAACACGAAGAGGCCTCAAGGTCTCTCTGACCTTCCCCCCACCCCCACTGTCTCTCTCAAAGAAACTGAAGTCCCTTTATCTGCCTAAGACCCAGACCCACCAATGAGAATAATTGTTTTTTCCTTACCCTCCCTGTAAGACTTGTCATTCTCCCTAGAAATCCCCTCAGAAGCATTTCTCATTGCCCCTCCCACTTTGGCAGGATGGTATATCCAGTATATAAGCGTCTGAGCTGCCATGGGCTTGGGGTCTCATTCTGAAGGCTCTCATGTGTATGTGTTAAATAATTTTTTCTTTTTTTTTTTTTTTTGAAACAGAGTCTCACTCTGTTGCCCAGGCTGAAGTGCAGTGGTGTGATCTCGGCTCACTGCAGCCTCTGCCACCTGAGTTCAAGTGATCCTCTCCTGAGTAGCTGGGATTTCAGGCACGCACCACCACGCCCGGCTAATTTTTTTGTATTTTTGTAGAAACAGAGTTCCTCCATGTTGGCCAGGCTGGTCTCAAACTCCTGGCCTCAAGTGATCAGCCCACCTTACCCTCCCAAAGTGTTGGGATTACAGGCATGAGTCACAGCACCTGGCCCCTGTTCTATTGTTAATCAGTCTGCCTCACGTCAGTGATTTTTCAGCAAAAAATTTTTCAGCAAGCCTTTAGGGGGCCCAGGGTCATGGCCCCCACACAGGTTACCACTGTGGTCAAAGGGAGCTCAACTGCGGGGGAAACTCAGGGAAGCAGTGGAGCCCTCCCTCAGAATTACCCCCAAGGAGAGGGAGCTGAGGTGTTTATACACCAACTCCCGTCAGTCATGGGCTGAGGGTTGTGGGGGGCAGAGGTTGATTCCCCTGGCCCTTCCACTGTGCCCTGGGCATGGGCAGAGCAGCCTTCTGAGGCTTCAGAGAAAGCTTTAATGTAAAAAGACACAGACCCCAGTAGATGGAGTCTGCCACACCTGCCATAGCCACCTTCCAAGGAGCTCTACACACCCATCCATTTACCTCATGTTGGGCATATCCCTGTGTTGGACCGAGTGCTAGTGGCTGGGGCTCTGATGGTGGGCAAGACAGGCAGCCCCTGCCCTCTTGGGGCTAGATCTGGCAGGAGATGAAGATACTTACACAGGTGATTGCACAACAGCACCGTGGATGCTCTGAGGAGGTTGCTAGAGGAGCACCCAGGTGGAAACAGGGAAGGCTTCTCGGAGGAAGAGATGTTGCAGCTGAGAGGTGAAGGGTGACCTGGGAGAAGTGATGGGCAGCTGCAGGGGTGGGCTGGTGCGTTGGGAAGAGTACTGTTCCTGGCAGGGGAAATGATCTATGCAAAGGTGAGAGGGAGCCCACGTGACCCATTTAGGGACCTGAAGTGGATTCTATAGGGAAGAGTGAGGTGTGGAAAAGAAGAGGAAGGGTGGTGACAGAGGAGGCTGCAGTCAGCTCTGGAGAGGTCCTGTAAACCCTATTAAGGCATTGAGATATTTAGCCTGAGAACAAAGGTAAGATGCTGAAGAATGTATCATGCGAGTGGCTTCCCCAGATTCCCCCAGATTCGTGTATTGGAAAGATCTCTCTAATGGCTGTGTAAACACTGACGCGGAGGGGGATGGGTGCAGCAGGGGTAGTGGGGAGACCTACCTGGGGCTGAAGGTGATGGTGGCTTGGATTGGGGACGGTAGCAGAGGCTGGAGAAAAAACAACCTTTGCTTCTCGATGGCATTTAGGGGATCCCTAATAGGGCGAGAAAAGCGGGCAGCTGTGGGCTACCTCTTCCCCTTTTCCAGCCTTTACTTTTATGTTTTTACTTCTCAACTTGTTGACATCTTTATTGGCATATAACTTAGGGTAAAGGGCATGAATTATAAGTGGGCAACTTACTGGATTTTTGCGTAGTTTCAGCTTCCAGCAGGGTCTCTCACGCTGCCCCCTAAGCTAGCCATGGTTCTGACCTTTGTCATCATAGGGCAGTCTTGCCCGTCCTCGACCTTCAAACAAAGGAATCCCACAGCAAGCTTCCAGAGGTTCCTCATGCTGCTGTGCGTGGCGGTAGTTTATGCTTTTTCTCATTGTGTTGCGTTCCATCGTATGAACACGCACACACATAATTTACATCTCCTCCTGCTGATGGGTGTTCGGGTTGTTTCCTGTTTGGGGGCATGATGAGTAGTGCTGCTATGTGCATTCTCGTACGTGTCTTAGGAAGCTTGCATGCAGCACAAGCACTGGTTTCTGGTAGGCATATACCTAGGAAAAGAATTTCCAGGCTTCATTTCTAGGAAGTTCTCTTCCACCTTCCCCCATTCTTAGGCAACAGGGAAGGTTTAGGGGCAGTGGGGAATGGGACATCCTTACGCTGAATGTGATCTCACAGCTGGACAGTTGCCCACTTGCCGGGCACGGGGTCTGTCCACAGCCGAGATGCCCACTCACTGTCCGTAAATGGACACAGGCATCCCACTGAACTGGAAATAGCACGCTCTTGTTCTTTTAAGGCTTACCTTCTTTTTGGTTTTTCCTTTTTTCTTTTTTGGGTAACAGTCTTGAAAGAGACTCTTACAGGGAAAATAACAGAAAGCAAAGACTTCTGTTTTTGATTCATAAAATGATTTATCCCGGGATAAATCCTCCGAAACCTCTTAATTCAATGTCGCTCAGAGGAGTCCATGGACATTTGTGTCCAGGAATATTAATAGCAGTAACTTAGAAAAAAAAAAAAAAAGCTTCTTTCATCAACGAAGTTTAGGAAACACCCAAATGAACAGAGTGAGTTAGGTTTTCTTACTCAGGACTTGTTGGAGCCTCGGTCAGTCTCCAAAAGGCCCCCTAGAAGCCACTTTCTCTCGGCACAGCGTTTTGTGGGCTGGAGAACCCACACTGGGAAAGTCTGTGAGGAGGAATATTTTGAAGTATTCTTGGAACATGTATTATTGTTTTAGTCTCCGGAGCCTATTTCCTCCAAATCTGAGCCTGCAGTGGAGGTCGGGCCGGTGGGGCATCGTTCTCAGCGTGAGCCACGCAGCCCTGGATCTCTTTTTGCATTTGACTCCACCTAATTCCGAGCACAGGGCTGATGGATCCAAGTTCAAAGAAACCAAGTTCCTACAAAACCAGGCCTCAGGGGGGTTCCCGGGAGCTCCTGGGCACCCAGACCCCGCTACCAACGGTGGAGGAGCTTCGTCCCTGCACATGCGGATCCTTCCAGCTCCTCCCCCAGATATCTCCAGAGCCACTGCCACCCCTCCTCAGGCCTTGGCCTTCTCTGTGAGGACTTCCCTGATCACCTTGAAGTCACAGCCTTGCCCCCACCCCCACCATCTCGTATTCACTTTTCCTGCTGTTTCCCCTCCTGAGCCCGCACCTGGATTTAATATACTCCATCTACTTACTTACTTTCTTTCTTATTTATTTATTTGTTTATTTATTTACTTGAGATAGGGTCTCACTCTCACTCAGGCTGGCATGCAGTGGCATGGTCACTGCTCACCACAGCCTCGGCCTCCCAGGCTCAGTGAGTGGCTAGGACTACAGGTGCCCGCCACCACGCCCGGCTAAGTTTTGTATTTTTTGTAGAGATGGGGTTTTGCCATGTTGCCCAGGCTGATCTCAAACTCCTGGGCTCAAGACATCTACCCGCCTTGGCCTCCCAAAGTGCTGGGATTACAGGCATGAGCCACCATGCCCAGCCTTCATCGATGTACTTAACTTGTTGATTGTTTACATCCCCTCCTCCTCCAGCTAGAAGGCAAGCTAGAAGGCAAGAAGGGCAAGGTTTTTACCTCCAGCTAGAAAGCAAGAAGGGCAGGGTTTTTACCCATCTGGCTCTGCTATACCCTAGAGCCTGGAACACTGTGCGGCACATGGTAGGTGCTTAGCAGATGTGTCCAGAGTGAACGAAGGTGTGTCCACTGTGCTCTTGTGAGAACGCTTTCTTCTAATTTGTGATGTTTCTGCCTAAAGAAGGTCAAGTTGCCAGCCTGAACTTGGTAGATGGGAACCACTGGTGAGAACACCACCTGCTTCACTCGAGGCAGATCTATCTGTTACGTATGCTGAGGCAGGCACTTTGCTGGGGGTGCACACAGGATTCCAAAACCCATTGTGAAAATGCACACCCCAGTGAGTGCACTCAGACTGGAAAACAGTCTCTTTCATCTTTCTTTTTATCGATGTTGCATTTGAAAAATACATACGTACAATCAATAAAATATACAAAGTAAGGTTTCCTTCTCACCTCGAACCCCTACATTCCACTTCTCCCCAGGAGCAAGCTTTGTTAGTTTCTTTTTTAGCTTTCCTGAGGTATTTCATGCATTCACAGGCATTTTTTCTCTTTTCACAGGTGATAACGCACCGGACATGCTCTTCAGCATGCGGCTTCTTTCACTTAACAATATGTCTGGGAGGCACCTCCACCTCACAGTGTAAAGAGCCCTCTTTGAAAAGGCCACAGAATATTCCATTAGGTGGATATACAGGACTTAACCTGCCATTGTCCGTGGGCACGAAGGTTCAATCCAGTTTTTTGTCTATTACAAGCAATGACATGTGCATACTTTTGAAAGGAAGGAAGGAGGGAAGGCAAAGAGAAGGGAAGAAAGACAGGAAGGAAGAAAGTAGAAGAAAGAGAAAAAGAAGGAACAAAAAAAGAGAAAGAAAAGGGAGGAGGAAGGGAAGTGGGGAAAGCAATCCACCAATATAGTTCAGAATTTGACAAATATTTGTTGGCACATATTTTAAGTGCCAGGCCTGTTGTTAAACTCTAGGAAGCTCTTGCCCTTGGAGCCAGTCTAACAATGAATCTCAAAGTCCTGCTGCTTTTTTCTCTCCATAGAAATTCCTCATGACTTCTCCTGGGAAGGGGGGCTGCAAAGGGGAAAGTAGGGAAGAGGCTCTGCTTGGCTTTGAACTGCACTCGGGGCACAGTTTTATGTGGACGCACTCAACCACAAGCACGGTGGCTGACTCTCACAAATGTACATTCGGGCAGCCTGAGGGTTATGAGTTTGTCATGATATATTTAGAACGAACCCTTTAGTGGTGCCCTGAGCCAGAGAGTAAATAGCTGCTTACACGGGCATTTAAAGCCAACATAGAAAGAGGCTGTAATTGCAGTGCTCAGGAAATGCCATACTTGAGAGCTTTTCTAAAATGACATGCTATTTGACCCAATATTTTCCAGAATGCAGAGGCTTCTTTGATCTTTGCAGCACGGCGCCCTTGCACAATGACTGGCTCACAGCAGCGCTCCGGATGAACGTGCCCCACCAAGGGTAGAGCTGGTAACTGGGAGGACCTGGGCTGAGAGCTGGTGGACCAGATCTTGGGTTGAATTCTCCCAGAAGTAGAGAAGGATGGAGTTCAGAAGACTGTTTGGAAACTCATTACTGGAAGCCCCCCTGGGGAGTGGGGAAGGGAGACAAACCTGTTCAGAGTATTGATGGGCAGTTAGCACCGTGGACAAGCAGGACTCAGTACTGCAGGGGCCCTGGGAGGCGGCAGGGACATTCTTCACAGCAGCCTGCCTGAGGGGCAAGGAACTTGGAGTATTTATTCCACCAACATCCATTCCTCATTGGCCAGAGGTGTCTTGGGAGGGAGTAGGGGGTTGCATCTCCAGTCAGCCCTGCTTAAAGCTGGGGAGAGAATCTGTTGGGTTGGCCTCCACAGGATTTTTATAGAAAAATCTCCCAAGTACTAAGTGTTGACAAATGATCCCCAGTTTTCTTTTCCCTTTTTTTTTTTTTTTTTTTTTTTTTGAGACAAGGTCTCACTCTCTCGCCCAGGCTGGAGTGCAGTGGTGTGATCATGGCTCACTGCAGCCTCACCTTCCTGGGCCCAAGCGATCCTCCTGCCCCAGCCTCCTAAGTAACTGGGACCACAGGCATACACCACCGCGCCCAGCTAATTCTTTAATTTTTTGTTGAGATGGGGTCTCCGTATGTTGCCTAGGCTGGTCTCTCATTCCTGGACTCAATCAAACAATCCTCCTGCCTTGGCCAAGGTGGGCAGATCGCTTGAGGCCAGGAGTTCGAGACTAGCCTAGCCAACATGTCAAAGTTCCTTATCTACTAAAGATATAAAAAAATTAACTAGGTGTAGTGGCGCACACCTGTAATCCCAGCTACTCAGGAGACTGAGGCATGAGAGTTGCTTGAAACCAGGAGGCAGAGGTTGCAGTGAGCAGAAATCACGCCACTGCATTCCAGCCTAGGTGACAGAGTGAGACTGTGTCTCAAAAATAAAAATAAAAATTCCACGAAGTCAGAGAGAGCTGACAATTTACTCCTCCTCAGTTGATTATACCTCAGCTTACTTTTTTCTTTTTTTATTATACTGAAAAGTTGCAAAATACTTCAGTTTATGTGAGTTTTTCAGATTAAAATATTATTGCTTTTTAGTGAAATCTTTACAGATGAATGATGTTTGGGATTTGTTTTAAGGTAATATAGGAGGTGAAAAGTGGGTCAAGTATAGATACAGAAAGATTGGTCGTGGATTGATAAGAATTAAATTGGGTCACAATAGTCGTATACTACTTTTTATTTTGTTTTATTTTATTTTATTTATTTTATTTTTTGAGACGGAGTATCACTGTGTTGCCCCAGCTGGAGTGTAGTGGCACGACCTCGGCTCAGTGCAACCTCCGCCTCCTGGGTTCAAGCAATTCTTGTGCCTCAGCCTCCCGAGTAGCTGGGATTACAGACGTGGGCCACCACACCCGGCTAATTTTTGCATTTTTTGTAGAGACAAGATTTCACCATGTTAGCCAGGCTGGTCTCAAACTCCTGACCTCAAGTCATCCACCCACCTTAGCCTCCCAAAGTGCCGGGATTACAGGCGTGAGCCACCGTGTCCAGCCTAGTTGTATACTATTTTTATAAATGCTAAACATTTTCTGTAATAAAATGTTGAGGGAAAGCTTTGAAAGTTGTTTTTGTCAATGAGTGGATTGAATGTGCATGACAGAATAAGAGCGGAACCGAGTGGTGTGCTGAAGGCAGGCAATACCTGGGAGTAAATTTTACAATGTCAGGTGACATCTCTTCCTGCACATTTCACTCTAGAGCCTAAAGTAGCATTAATCTTGATTTTGGAAGTGGCTCTAAGTTCTAGAAGAGAATTTAGGTTTCTGTCTTGGATTGTCAGCAAGTGTTCTTGAGTGACTGTTGGTAAAACAACCTCGAAGAAAATTCTGATGTGGTGCTAGAGTCATGTGGCAAACAAAATGTACTTGAAGACTGTGTCACGCTGGAGCCAGCTCATGCCAGGTCTCAAGAGCCAATTGTGTGCATCTTTTCTCAACTCTGCTTTTAGCGAGATCAGGTTGATAGCCTGAAACTGACCATGGTGGGAGCATGTACATCATGGAAATTGGCAGATGCTATAAATAGGACTTTTTATTAAAATTTTTTTTGAGAGCTGGTTGTTGCACATGTACCACCACACCATGGCTGTAAGGTTGCCATTTTAAACATGTGCAAACACACTCTGGAAATAGATGCTGTCAACACTTATCAGAACTTAGGCAAAGGTAAGATTGACAGGGAAAGGATGCAGCGGCAGATAGCTTTCCATTATAAAGCTGATGGTGTTCAAATGTGCCTGTCACAGGGTGTGGACCACGGTGGATACCTCGTCCATGTCAATAAGCTTTTGTTGACCATTTGCTAGGGGACTGTGGCAGGTTCTGAGGGGAGGTGATGCATTTGAAAAGGATGGCAGTTAATTTCATCTGGAGTGCTGTGTTGAGAAGGATTCTGAGGCTGGTCTGGACTCAGCAGGACAGAGAACCGCTATCTCCTGATCTTGTCTTCCATGTGAATGGCAGGCATTAGTTGCCCTAGATCTCATACTGTGCCAAGCCCTGGGCTAGGCCCTGGAAAATGTATCCCTCTGGCTCTCAAGTAGCTTAAAATATTCTGACCAATACATATTTGTTCCCTTTTTCATCTATTTATTGATCCATCCATTCTTCTTAAGCTGCCTCGAATGATTTACCAGCAACTTTCCCAAAAGGAAAGCATAAGACCACTCGATATTGTTTTATTTTATATTTTTCTAACCACATCATTTCACACCATATTTTTATTTTTATTTGTTTTTTATTTTTAATTTTTAAAATCTGTTGTGTGGGGCTGTTCATTTGCCACTTCTCCTTTGTCTGGAAACAGCCTCAAGTTTCCTTTGGGGGAACCCCTCCTTCTCTCTTAGTGCACCCTCTGGCTCCCGGGTGGCAACTCAGCACATCAGTGCCCTTGGCCACAGTGATTGGCTCAGGCTGAGCACACAACCCAGGTTAGACTAAGGGAAGCCACTCCTGGGAACTGCTTGGGAAAGAAGCCCTTCCCTTTTCAACGGTATTAATAAGCAGGCAAGACATGCTTGTACTGTTGGTGGCCATGCCTTTTATCACATGGAGAAAAGTAGCTTGAAAGTGCAGCCTAAAGAGATAAAAGAAGAGAGGAAAATGGAGAGAGTAGGAGCTTTCTGATATTTCTGAGGACCTGGAGCCTGCTATTCCTGAAGTCAACACCCCGGTTTCCCGGGTATATAAACCAACACATTTATTGTGTTACTGTTTACACCAGTTAGAATTGGATTTCTGGCCCTATCATAGAAAGCCCTGGTCATACCCTGCACTGACACCTCCAGAGGACCCCCAAAGGATAAGAAAGAACAAAGCTACGTAGAAAGACATCACTACTACATAGTGAGCAGTAAAGGCAGTTCAATTACAGATCGGTCCCAATGTTAGGAGGATTTTGACCAGGCCCTAGAGGAAGCCCACATGTTGTTGGACTCCCAGGCTCTGTGCATTAAGGGTGGAGGAGGACTATGCTGCCCACACTATACCTGGCTGCTCACAGGTGCCAGAAAAGAGCCCAGGAGATGGCCTCCCTTCCCCGTGTGCAGCACGTGCCCTTGGTGCAGAGTGTGAATAGCACTTAAGGAAACTATGGGTGTTTGCTACTGGGATCCCAACCCCAGAGAGAGCCCAGGGCAGCCAAGAGGAGATGGGGCATTTTGGGAACAGAGCAGGGGCTATCAATAAATATGTAAAGCTGGGTGCAGTGCCTCGTGCCTGTAATTGCAGCACTTATGGAGGCCGAGGCGAGTGGATCACCTGAGATCAGGAGTTCAAGACCAGCCTGGCCATCATGGAGAAACCCTTTCTCTACTGAAAATACAAAAATTAGCCGGGTGTAGTGGCAGGCACCTGTAATCCCAGCTACTCAGGAGGCTGAGGCGGGAGAATTTCTTGAATCCAGGAGGTCGAGGCTGCAGTGAGCCAAGATAGCGCCACTGTATTCCATTCTGGGTGAGGGAGCGAGACTTTGTCTCAAAAGAAAAAATGTGTAAAAACAAGTGGATATTCAAGTGACTTTCAGGCTTCGGGGGAAAGAGAGGTTTGCTTGTCTCCAGTAGGTCTTTTATTCTCCCTGAAGCTTCCTATACCAGCTCTGTGAGCCATGGGGGCTGCCATCCCATAGTTAAAAGAGTTTTAGAGAGGAGACAGGGCCCTGAACCCAAGAGAGATCTGTGGGGAGGAATGCTTGATTATGCTAGAATCCCTGGGTTCAAGAACTGGTTTTGTGCTCGACCTTGTGGACAAGTCAGCTTATCCCTGGGTCCTTCCCACTGAAGGGCAGATGACATCTTTTCTTCCTTTCATTGCTACCAACCACAGCTGTGGCTCCGTCATGGCTTACCCAGACCCTTTCATCACTTCCTAGCTGGTCTCCTCACCTCCACTCTGACCCCCTTACAGCTCTTCTCTACAAAGCGCCAAGCTGATCTTCCCTAAATATAAATCAGGTCATACCAGGCTCCCACTGGGAACTCTCCATCAAATTCTCAAACCACCCAGGAATACTCTTTGGTGGAATCTACTAAGGTCACCATAAATCTACTCTATGATCTAGCAGTTCCACTCCTGGCTATATACCCCACAGAGATGGCACCGTGACCACCAGCAGACTTATCCAAGAATACTCATAGCCACGTCTTTCACTATGGCCCCCAACTGGGACCAACCCAACTGCCTATCAACAGGAGATTGGATAAATACATTGGGATATATTCACACAACGGGATATTTACATAGCAATTAAAAGATATGACATGCACACTTCCATGATGTACATGCTGCTACATGTGGTAAAATGGGTGACTTACAGATACAATGTTGAAAGGAAGAAGCCAGATGTAAGAGAGCACATAGCCACACGTTTCCATTTATAGGAAGTTCAAAAACAGGCAGAGCAAACCTTCGATGATAGATATTGGAATAGTGGTCATACTAGAGGGGGCTTTTGACTAAGAGGGGGCATAGGGAGCCCTTGAGGGGGCTGAAGATGTTCTGTCTCGCTCTGGTGGTGCTTTCATGAGTGTAGACATGCGTAAAATGTGTTGATCTGTACACTTAAGACTGGTGCATTTTATTGTCTGTTAATTATACCTCAATACAGAAGAAACCAAAACCCATCCAGTAGGTCCCCACTTCTCTGAAAATAAAGCCTTCATTTCTCTAAGAACGGCATAATCTTCCCTGCTTACCCCACTCTGCTCCAGCCACACTGGCCTTCTTTCTATAAACTCCATCCTACCTCAGGGTCTTGGCACCTGCCATTCCATCTTCTCTGAATGTTCTCCCTCTGGGTCTTTGCATAGCTGGCACCTACCTGGCACTTCTTCTCCCCCAGGTAGTCCCTTCCCCACCAGGGAAGGAACAAATGGGGCTGACGGGAGATTTTCACCCAGAGCCCATGCTCCATCTGGTCACAGCCTGGAGACCTGAGACCCTAACTCTACCCAGACCACCCAGCCTCATGGCTGGGAGGGCAGGAGTAGGGCTCGTGGCTTTAATGGCAGAAGTATTTGTGTAAAGTTTTAGGCTGCTTATTCTCATTACTGGAGAATATTCCATCAAATGGGATTGATTGATCTGTTTACTAAGATTATTATTTATTCAATGCATTTATTCATCTTATCGTTGATGGACATTTGAGTAGTTTCTGATTTGAGGCGATTGTGAGTAATGTCCCTGTGAGCCTTCTTGATTATGTCTTTTGATGTTTTGATGACCATATAAATGCTTTCTAATTTTTTTTTTTTTTTTTTTTTTTTTTTGAGACGGAGTCTCACTCTGTCACCCAGGCTGGAGTGCAGTGGTGCGATGTTGGCTCACTGAAACCTCCATCCCACCCCCTCTGGGTTCAAGAGATTCTCCTGCCTCAGCCTCTTGAGTAGCTGGGATTACAGGCCCCTGCCACTGCACCTGGCTAATTTTTGTATTTTTAGTAGAGACTGGGTTTCACCATCTTGGCCAGGCTGGTCTTGAACTCCTGACCACATCATCCACCCGCCTTGGCCTCCCAAAGTGCTGGGATTACAGGTGTGAGCCACCATGCCTGGTCAAAATGCTTTCCTCTTTGGTATGTCCAGGAGAGAATTGCAAGGGCATGGGGTGAGTGTATGTGGCAGGTCAACTTCCATTAACTCATGGAACATGGTTTGTTTTCTTTGGGGGAAAGGGCAGCCTGTGGTTTTCTAAGGCTTTCAGTCCTTCCCATTTGGGGTACAAGGTGTATGGTTTAGTTGGAAAATGTTCTTGTTTTCATATTAAAGAAAGTTGCCACTTCCTCTTCTCCCCGTGACCTTCACAGAAAGGACTGCCAGAGCCTGGATCCTGCAGGACCACATTCCTTCCTCCTCCCCAGCGCTGGAGGGAGGGGAAGGAAATGGGATTATGGTGGTGGGAGGAGACAGAACCCTGAGGTCCTACTTAGTGCCTTGTTGTCTGCACCACCCAAACTTAGCAAGAGAGATAGACAGAGAAAGTCAGAGACAGAGACTGAGAAAGAGCGAGAGCAAGAGAGAGGCCAAGACAGAGACAAAAGACCGAGAAGGTGGAGAGAGATAATGGCTGATAGAAATACAGAATGAGAGAAAGAAAGGCAAGAGGAAGAGAAGGAGGGAGGGAGAAAGAAAAAGAGGGAGGGAGGAGAGTAAAGACTGGGAGAGAGATTAAGAGAGAAGGAGACACACTGAGAGAGACGAAGACAGAAAGAGGGAAAGACAGAGAAAGAACCACAAAGACGAATTTAGCTACAAAGCAAAAAGGAATGAAACCTGGGGCCTGTGACGTGAAACCAAATAACTCTGGGAAAAAAATCTGTATCTTCAAACGGGACAATTGTGTTTTTCTACCAAATAATTGTGAGATGTGACTTCAATTTGAAAGGCTCACAGAGCTCAACTCAACATAACTTCAAGGAAATGAGATAAGCGAGGCCTCTGGCTACTTCAGAGGCAGCAGGAGCCTTGGAAGGTGGAGGGAGGCCTCCTAGGAGCCTGCCAGGACCTTTCCACGACAGTCCTCAGATAGCCAAGGCCTTCTGGTCCTGCAGGCCAAGCGCAGTGAAGGGACTGGGTGAAAGGAGGCTACAGGAGAGTAATTCTTCTCCAGGACAGGAGAGTAATTCTTCTCTAGGACAAGCAACAGGCCCATGGTGGGTTTCTCAGCAGCCTGTGGCCCAGCCCCTCCCCTCAGGCACCAGCCCTGCACCTGTGGCGGCCTGTGCTCTCCTCCTGCTTGTAAAGCAGCAGCCGCTTCTTACTACACCAGCCTCACTCAGACAGAGCTGGGCACATTCCCAAATGCGAGGCATTCAGAGTAGGAAACTGTGAGGGGAAGGTGAAGCCAGGGCTGGGTTAGGCAAGAGGCCTTGGTGCAGCATTGAAGGGGGCACCAAGAAACTTGGTAAACAAGATAAATAACATTTTTAGTAATATTTTAAAAAATCAAAATGAATGCAAAAAATAAATCCATAATGAGCAAAATGTCAAAATTTTAAATAAAGACAGGATTGGATCCTGCACTGGCCTGACACTGCCTCACTCACCTCACCCTCATCCTCACCTGGTTCCAATAAATCCTAATTTACAAAACTAAGCAGCTGGCCTGCAGGCTGTAGCTTGCCAATTTGATTTTTAAAAGCTATTGGATTAGACCAATCATCTTCTTTCTTGATTCCATTGGCCTGCTGGGTGTCTGGGTGTAACAAGAGGCAAAGATTCCAGGTGTTTTGGACACTGAGAATAGCAGGCAGGGACAGAGGTCGAGGCACTCGTCCATGGATAGCTGACTGTGTGGGCAAGAGGTGGGGTGGCAAGTCAGCCAACAATCCACCAAAACGTACATTCCTCCTTACGTGGTATAACGTCATGGCTGGGAAGCAGTTGTGCACCATGAACTACATTTCCCATCACCCCTTGCACCTTGCAGGGCCATGTGACCAGCTCCCACCAACAGAATGTGAATGGGAGTGAGGTGGTTAAGAAAGGGTCTTCTCCATTATCTTTCCCCATTTTCCTGGCTAAATGCAGAGGACTCTGAGATCGGGAAATGTGGAGCCACAAGATCAGAGGAAAATTTCCATCCCTGGATCAACTTCAAACACACCTGTTAGACTTTTAAGTGAGTCAAGAAAATACTTGCATTGCGTTAACCCACTGCAAGGGAGGGGCTTATTTGTTACAGCAGATAGTGTTATCCTGACTCACAGAGGATGCTGTGGAGAGTTAGACCCCAGGAAGTAGGTCACAGAGGAGGCTGACCTGAATGGCCCCTCGAAACTTGGGTCAGATTTGGGCTGGAGTCAAGCAGACTTTCCAGACTGGGAGAGTGAGCTTCATCTGCCTTCCAAGGGTCTCACTGGAACCTTCAATGTTTGCAGTAAACTCAGAGTGAACAGCTATGGTTGCAAGGCCTGCCCACTTTGAGGACCTCTTGCTCTCCCACCCCCACAATTTGATAAACTGTCCATCAGGGTGCCCCACCCCTTTGCCACTACTGAGCCTGTCCTTGCTGTCTCCAGGACTTTAAATACTGGAACAGGGTCAGGCCCTCTGTTTCTGGGAGGCTCCAGGGCTGGTGGCACCATGTTGCTTGCATTGTGGAAGTGGCAATCTGTAGTCACAGAGCATAAAAGCTGATGAGCAGAGGACAGAGATGAGAAACAGAGTAGTGACTGGGTTGGACTGCAGATTCCAGCTGCCTGAGACCCAGGCTTGTTCCCATCCTTCCCACACTGACTTAATATATCTCAGAAATGACTGTTTCTGACAAATGCCCCCTCTGGACCAGGCAAGCTCCAAACGCATTTCTGTGATACCACACCAAGAATTCCAACTAAACTCTATCCACCAAACCCAAATATTTTTGGAGTATCTACTATGTACAATATAATGGGGTCAGCTTTTGTGACTTTGAGAGGGGCTGTGGGAAAGGATGCCCAAGGAAGATATTGAAGGGATGGGAACTGACAACTGGGCTAGGAACCTCTGTTTACCATCAGAAAATGGGGAATGGAATAGAGAGAGAGAGGATAAATCTTATCCACAGGCCTCTGCTTAAGGACACCAGAAAGTCTTCCTGCTCCCTCCTCTCTTCCTGGCCATCCTCACTGACCTGAGGGTGATTTAGACTCACAATCATCTCCTGTACCCTAGGGCAAAATGTTCTGACTGTGGCAGCCTCACTGGAAGAAGACAGAGAGACTAGAAATGTGAAGGTTTGTAGGATACGTATCTATTAGAATTGTGTATGTTGTTTTGCTTTATAAAAACAAAGCTCAGAAACGAACAGATATTTAACCAAAGAGGATATACAGATGGCAAATGAGCACATGAAAAAATGCTCAATATTTTTTAGCTATTAGACAAATGCAAATTAAAGTCATGAGAAGATATTATACACCTATCAGAAAGGCTAAAGCAGAAATTAGTGACAAACACCAAATGCTGGTGAGGATGCAAAAACCTTGATCACTCATTCATGATTAGTGGTCTTTACAATGGTACAACCACTGTGGAAAATAAGTTGGCAATTTCTTTAGAAAACCAAACATGCAACTACCATGTGACTCAGCAATTGCACTCCTAGGCATTTATTCCAGAGAAATGAAAACTTATGCTCACACAAAAACCTGGACACGAATGTTCATAGCAGCTTTATTTATAGTAGCCAAAAGCTGAAATCAGCCCAGAGGGACCTCATCCAGTGAGTGGTTAAACTGTGGCACATCCATGCCATGAAATAAAGGAAAGAACCATTGATACATGCAACTTCAATGAATCTCCAGGAAATCATGCTAAGAAAAAAGTAACAACAGAAATTCCCCCAAAGGTTACATACTGTATGATTCCATTTACATAACATTTTTGAAATAATAAAGTTTTATAAATGGATAACTTATTAGTGGTTACAAGGAGTTAAAGGAAGAGTAATGTGGAAGGAAAGAGGGTGTGGCTGTGGAAGGGCAACATGAGGGGTCCCTGTGGAGATGGAAGTGTTCTGTATCTGGACTGTGTCAGTGTCAATATCCTGTGGTGATGTCGTACTATAGTTTGGCAAGATGTTGCCAATGGGCGAAACGAGTGAAGAGTACAGGGAGTATCTCTGTGTTACTTCTTACAATTGCATGTGATTATGTAATTATCTCAAAATAAAAATAACAACTGCCCAAAGGCATTACAGAGTGAACAAAAGCAGGCAGAAACAGGAGGAGGCTCTGCACTTGGAAGAAAGGAATGGCACAGAAAGAGGTTGCTGGTTTTGTTTTTATGACTTTTAGCCTAAAAGCAGTTCTCAGCCTGAACTATGCAGGGTGGTCAAAATTCCTATAGAAAACCTGCCGTCTGCTGGGCTCAGTGGCTCTCATATGTAATCCCAGTACTTTGGGATGCTGAGGCCAGCAGACCACTTGAGGTCAGGTGTTCGAGACCAGCCTGGCCAACATGGCGAAACCCTGTCTCTACTAAAAATATGAAAATTAGCTGGGCGTGGTGGCAGGTGCTTGTAATTCCAGCTACATGGGAGGCTGAGGCAGGAAAATTGCTTAAACCCAGGAGGTGGAGGTTACAGTGAGCCAAGACCACACCATTGCACTCCAACCTGAGCAACAAGAACGGAACTCCGTCTTCAAAAAAAAAAAAAAAAAAAAGAAAAGAAGAGAGAAAAAAGAAAACTACTTGCCATCTTTCTGGCTTGGACAGCCAAAAGTTAGAGTCTGGGCAAACCCAGCTGCTAGAAAGTAAGAGGGGAGCCCCAGAAAGGTGAGGACCAGTGAGGAGAAGCCCTGAATTCTGTGTGTTTTCTCTGTACAAATCACTGGCTGATCCCTCAACTGTGTATGTGTGTGGAAGACTTCCAACAGCCCAGTCAAGACTAAGAGAACTGAGCTGAGGTTCAACTTGCTGCCCGAGAGGCAGAGTTGGCAGCTGGAGTGGAGACAGCCAAGTTTACAGCTTTATAAAACAAGTAAGCAGACAAACAAGCATCAGTGCTCTTCAGAAATATAATAGAATCCAGAGTCACTGCTAAATAACATCCACAATGCCTAGAATACAATTCAAAATTATTAGACATGGGAAAACCTAGGAGCTCTCCTTGATTCTTCTCTGTCTCTTGCTTTCTGCAGTCAATCCATTCATGAGAGCTGTCAGCTCAACCTCAATACACAGCGTCACTTCATCTTCTTCCTGTCTCTACTATGACCTTTTGTCCAGCCACCACTGTCTGTGACCTGGATTACTATAGGAGGCTCCTTACCAGTGACCCTGCTTCCACCCTCACTCATCCCCCGCACATCAGCCAGGGCCATCTCTTTAAAGTACAGGCTTCCTTCCCTGGCCCACAGGCCCTGCAGGGTAGCCCACCTGCCTCCCCAGCTTCATCTCATTTCACTCAGGCCCTTCCTCACCACTCTCTACTTTCCCCAACTGCTGTCTGCTCCTCCAGCCTCCTTAGCACCTTTGTTCTTGCTGTTCAGTCTGATCCTCCTGCTCTTGTTAAGGTTTCAGCCCAAATATCACCTCCTGAGATAGACTTCCTTGATTCTACCACTCCCCAAGTTGTCCAACAGTCACTCTCATGGTCCCTGGTTTTATTTTTCTAAAGCATTGAGTCACTGCTTCAGTGCTTGTTTTCATTTTCTGTCTTCCTCAGTGAGAGTGTTAGTCCCACAAAGCGAGGGACTGTTCTACCTTGCTTATTGCTTATCTGCAGGGCCTGGAGTAGCACCTAATGACAGTAGGTTCTTATTTCAGCCATCTATTATGCATAACGGCCTTTTCAAATGTAGAGGTCTAAAACAACAAGCATTTTATTATGCCTGCAGATTCGGGCAGGGCCCAGGAGGAATAGCATGTTTCTGTTTCATGATGTCTGAGACCTCATGAAAACTGGACTGGCTGGGGGTGACTTGAAGAGCTGGGACTGGAGGGTCTACTTCCAAGAGGTCTACCTCCCTCTCTTGGCTAGGCCCTGGGCTGGAATGGCTGAGACACTGGGCTCAGTTGGGAATGTGGACTGGGACCTGCAGGTGGCCCCAGCCTGGCAACCTCACGACAGTCAGATGGCTTACCTCTCAGGGAACTAGGCTAAAGCTCTGTAGCCCTGAACACAAAGCAGAACTTCCACAGTCCTCTGTTGGCCACAGTAGTTACTAGGGAATCTACACCTCAGTTACTGATGGAAAGACTGTCAAATAATTTGTAGTCACTGAAAAAAGTCTGCAACAGATCTCACAAAGATTTGTTGGATGAATGAATGAATCTGTGTGAAGATATCCCTAGATGATTGGTTTCAAGTATCAGCTACTGAAGTACTGAGAACTATCCCAAAAGCACGGACTTAGATAAATCCACTTTCCCCCTATACCAGCCTGATTAGAGGGTCCTGCCTGTCATCGGCTCTACTTCTTGTTTTTCCTATACGCAGGAACAAAATAGCGAATGACAGGAGTCACTGCATTACATTTTCTAACACCTTAGCTTCCTTCTCAAGCCAATGACAGTGGCTGCTGGGTCACACATGAGCAGTGCAGCAGGTGGCGGCGACCTCTCCCAGAGCGGATGTGGAGGTCTCCTGTCAATCTTGTGATGCAGTCTACGATAGAGGACGGCAAGGCAAGGCTCCATGACTGTAGCAGGTGGGTACTGATGATCAGTGCGCACGTGCCACTCTAGGTTACTTATCTGAAGGGAGAAGCAGAAAGATATGGATCCTGCCCACCCCCTCACCTCTAATGAAGGTTTAAAATCATCTAAGGACTCAAAGGGATCAAGAGCAGACACTCACTTCGTAAGCAGGTGTAAGCACTTTCCAAGAGAGAAAAAGTAAAAGAAGAGTAAAAGAGTAAAAGAAGGAGAGAAGGTGTTCTCCCAAAACTTAGCCAAGCAGAGGAAGTTGTCGACACACAAACACAAATTTTCTTTTCCCTTTTTTTTTTTTTTTTGTTTACCTGCTGGAATTAGAAAGCAGAAATACACGTTTTTAAATACCCATTGCACACGCAGCATTGCACAAGTGAACTGAAGGCTGAACAGCCTCTAGCCTTGGAGCCTGCCTAGGTCTCTCCCTGGGTGAGGCAGCCTATAGAATCATTTCTACCTTCACCGTCTCCCCACCCCCGTCTCCTGTTCACTCCTTATCCCACCCCAATCTGCCTCTGTCCCCACTGAAGTAATGCTTGCTAAGGTCACCAATGGCTTCCTTGTTGCCAAATCTCATGGACACTTTCAGTCATTTTCTTGCTTGACCTCGGAAGAATTTGATGCTGCCTTTTGGGAACTCTCCTCTCTCAGTGGCCCATGGAACTGCTCTCTTCTGGTCCCCTTCTGCTTCTCTGGCTCTTACTTTTTGGTGTTCTTTGTGCCTTCTTCTACATCCTTTCGCCCTGAAACCTTGGACGTCCCCAGGATTCTGTCTCAGTGACTTTCCGCTTCTCACCTTCCCTGATGGAAACATCACCCACAGCTATGTCTTCTGCCTGTGTCCTAATGACTCCAAGTCTCTTCCTGCCTTCCAGACCCATAGAACCATCTGCTTACAGAGTGTTGACCCTGAGATGATGCAGAGGTAACTCCAGCTCGATGTGTCCAAAATAGAACATATTAGTATCCCCTGCACCTGAATCTCTCTCCTTTATTTCACGCCTCAACACCGACTTAGCTGAGACCCCACCATTTCTGACTTTGATTCATGCAATCGTCCCCCAATTCTGCCTCCCACCCTCTGCCTTCCCCCTGCTGTGGTCATAGTGACGTTACCCTCCCTGCTTAAATTCTGCGAGGTCTCCTCACCATGGTTGGAATAAAATGTAAAGATCTGAGAGTAATACGTGAGGTGTTGAATGAGCTGACCCCATTCCACCTAAGCATAAGAAGGCTCTGATCCAGCCCAGGTTCCTCCATTGACTGACTGTGTGACCTTGAGCAAATAACCTCTCTATGTCTCAATTTCTCCATATGTAAAGTGAACAATAATAATTTCAACTTCTGTCAGGAAGATGCAATGAAAAATGCACACAAGTGCTTAATACCATGCCTGGCATCTAGTGGACTGTTACTCATCTCTCTCATCTTTCTGAACAATCCATGGTCTCTCTCCCCATCCCCCAGTGCTCCAAGCTCCTTTTTAATTCTCCCCACATTGCTCATGCCATTTTCTCTTCCCTGCCTGACATTCCCTTCCTGCCCTTTCCCATCTTCTTCCCCTAGCTGTCTCCTTCTCAAGACCCCACTCAAAGATCACACCCTTCAGGAAGCTTCCCTTACCTACTCTCGGGCTGGGCAGGGCTAGGTTGGAGTCACCATGATCCCTCTACACATCTCAATTGAGCTCACCAGGGGCAGCAAATTTATGGTCTATATGGCAGATTATAGCTATTGATGTGCTTTATTTGCCCTGTATAGTATTTTACATTTATTCTGAATTTATTATGACTTCAAAAAGTTGAGAGATATCACGTGAAAATCTGGATGCAACTCTTGAAAAACGGAAGGAGATGGCAACCTGGCCACCATCAGCCAGGAGCTGAGTGTCAGCTGCTACCTTTCAGGGAGCACAGAAGTTCACCACAGTCCCCACCATTCCCTATTGTATGACACCCAGCTGCTTCACACTGCCTTAGTGTGAATTCCCCCCAAACCAGACCCTGAGATGAGAACTTGGGTACAAGTAGTTTATTTGGGAGGTGAATTCAGGAAGCACAAGGGAGGGATTGGAGAAGGGAGACAGGGAGGAGAGAAAGCCTGTAAACAGGGTGCTAATGGACCAGTTATTCCATAGGCAAATGGGGCTCAATGCTACTGGGCACCTCTGAGAAACATCATAGAACATGCTTCAGAATGGTCCTACTAGGGGTGCGGTGGCTGGGGTATTTATCGCCAGCTGTCATCTCTTGTTGACTGTAGGCCACCCCTGGGGTGATCCATCCCTGGTCCTCTCAGCTTGCCAAGTATGCAAGCACAGCAAGCCCTTAGAGAAGCAGGGAGCTGCAGTGCATCTGAGGGTGTTCACTGCATCGCCGGCGAGCCCCAAGGTGGGCGAGGGGACACAGCATCTGCCTGGCCCCTGCAGACACTCACATTTGCAACCTCTGAACCCAACAGCATTGCCCTTATCTCGTTATTTTTCTTCCCCAACCCTAAACTGTGAGCATCTTCAGAATAGGGCCTGTGAACTTTCTCGCTTTAACTCTGGTGCCTAGCACTGTGCCTGGCATGCGGGTATTCAACTTTTTAAAAAAGTGTGTGTGCCTCAGTTTGCTTATATCAACACAAAGGCAGTTCCAGCTCTGTGATGGACACAGATGCACTCTGCAGGAGTGGAGCAGATCCTCTCAATTTGCTGCCCAAATATGTGAGTAGGGACAGCTCACCTTCCTGGTACTGCTATAGCTGAGGTAGGAAAAGCCAGTGGCTTGCGAGCCATGGTACGGATTCAACCGCAAGTTGTTGGAACTAGAGAAAGGGAGGAGACCCATAGGATCAGCTCCCGCCACTACTGGAAGCATGTTATAATTCATCCAGCAAATACCTATGGGTTTCCTGCAGAATGCTGGCCACACTTAAGGGTGCTGGGGATATACCACCTTACATTCTGGAGATGGGGAGACAGACATTTTAGAAGCAAATCGAGATCTTTTTAGAGGGTGATAAGCACTATTAAGAAAATAAAGAGGGTGATATGACAGAGTAGCCAGAGGAGGAGATGACTGGAAGGTGAGTGGTTAGGAAAGGCCTTTTTGAAGAGACAACATTTGTACTTTATGCAGATACCAGTGGAAAAGGCATTGCAGGTGGAGAGAACAGAATATGCAAAGACACTGAGGCAGGAACTAACTGGTCTACCTCAAGGATCAGAAAGAAGTCTTGATGAAGGTAAGGGGAGAGGCCAAGACAAGGTCTGAGAAAGAGACAGGCACAGGTCACATGGGACCCAGGGAAGCCCCAGAGAACTTCGATTTTACTCCAAGTGCAATGAAAGGGCATTGCAGTTTTAAAGATGTGACTGCATCATCTAATTTGGTTTTTAAATAATTCT
>NW_012102055.1:2541644-2555024 GCF_000951045.1 Mandrillus leucophaeus | reverse complement strand
GCCCTTTCCCATCTTCTTCCCCTAGCTGTCTCCTTCTCAAGACCCCACTCAAAGATCACACCCTTCAGGAAGCTTCCCTTACCTACTCTCGGGCTGGGCAGGGCTAGGTTGGAGTCACCATGATCCCTCTACACATCTCAATTGAGCTCACCAGGGGCAGCAAATTTATGGTCTATATGGCAGATTATAGCTATTGATGTGCTTTATTTGCCCTGTATAGTATTTTACATTTATTCTGAATTTATTATGACTTCAAAAAGTTGAGAGATATCACGTGAAAATCTGGATGCAACTCTTGAAAAACGGAAGGAGATGGCAACCTGGCCACCATCAGCCAGGAGCTGAGTGTCAGCTGCTACCTTTCAGGGAGCACAGAAGTTCACCACAGTCCCCACCATTCCCTATTGTATGACACCCAGCTGCTTCACACTGCCTTAGTGTGAATTCCCCCCAAACCAGACCCTGAGATGAGAACTTGGGTACAAGTAGTTTATTTGGGAGGTGAATTCAGGAAGCACAAGGGAGGGATTGGAGAAGGGAGACAGGGAGGAGAGAAAGCCTGTAAACAGGGTGCTAATGGACCAGTTATTCCATAGGCAAATGGGGCTCAATGCTACTGGGCACCTCTGAGAAACATCATAGAACATGCTTCAGAATGGTCCTACTAGGGGTGCGGTGGCTGGGGTATTTATCGCCAGCTGTCATCTCTTGTTGACTGTAGGCCACCCCTGGGGTGATCCATCCCTGGTCCTCTCAGCTTGCCAAGTATGCAAGCACAGCAAGCCCTTAGAGAAGCAGGGAGCTGCAGTGCATCTGAGGGTGTTCACTGCATCGCCGGCGAGCCCCAAGGTGGGCGAGGGGACACAGCATCTGCCTGGCCCCTGCAGACACTCACATTTGCAACCTCTGAACCCAACAGCATTGCCCTTATCTCGTTATTTTTCTTCCCCAACCCTAAACTGTGAGCATCTTCAGAATAGGGCCTGTGAACTTTCTCGCTTTAACTCTGGTGCCTAGCACTGTGCCTGGCATGCGGGTATTCAACTTTTTAAAAAAGTGTGTGTGCCTCAGTTTGCTTATATCAACACAAAGGCAGTTCCAGCTCTGTGATGGACACAGATGCACTCTGCAGGAGTGGAGCAGATCCTCTCAATTTGCTGCCCAAATATGTGAGTAGGGACAGCTCACCTTCCTGGTACTGCTATAGCTGAGGTAGGAAAAGCCAGTGGCTTGCGAGCCATGGTACGGATTCAACCGCAAGTTGTTGGAACTAGAGAAAGGGAGGAGACCCATAGGATCAGCTCCCGCCACTACTGGAAGCATGTTATAATTCATCCAGCAAATACCTATGGGTTTCCTGCAGAATGCTGGCCACACTTAAGGGTGCTGGGGATATACCACCTTACATTCTGGAGATGGGGAGACAGACATTTTAGAAGCAAATCGAGATCTTTTTAGAGGGTGATAAGCACTATTAAGAAAATAAAGAGGGTGATATGACAGAGTAGCCAGAGGAGGAGATGACTGGAAGGTGAGTGGTTAGGAAAGGCCTTTTTGAAGAGACAACATTTGTACTTTATGCAGATACCAGTGGAAAAGGCATTGCAGGTGGAGAGAACAGAATATGCAAAGACACTGAGGCAGGAACTAACTGGTCTACCTCAAGGATCAGAAAGAAGTCTTGATGAAGATAAGGGGAGAGGCCAAGACAAGGTCTGAGAAAGAGACAGGCACAGGTCACATGGGACCCAGGGAAGCCCCAGAGAACTTCGATTTTACTCCAAGTGCAATGAAAGGGCATTGCAGTTTTAAAGATGTGACTGCATCATCTAATTTGGTTTTTAAATAATTCTTCTGGCTGCTGGGCAGCGGATCAAAGGCCTGGGGTAGGGAGGGGAATAGAAGCGAAGGTGTGAAAACAGGGCTGGTGGAGAAGAGTTGACATCTTCCAGCTAAAAGTAGTATGTGGCATGAGCTATGGAAGTGGGAAGATGGGAGGTACATTCTGGAGTGGGAGTGGACAGGACTAATGTTGAACAGGACATGGGTGGGAGAGGAGGGGAGACTACACCTTTAAGGTTGACAAACATAATCACTTCTGGGCTGAGCCATTGGTAATTCCCCAAAAAGGGGCTGTTACTTGTCACCCCTTCATCCTCAATGTCCTGCCTGGGATATTAGGGCAGTGCCTGGAGACCCTCCTGGGGAGGCGGCACCCTCACCATCACACAGACTTTTTGGAACAGGGGTCAAGCTTCTCTCCACGGGCATTCCAGATTCTTGAGGTTGAGGGAGAGATAGGTAGTGTGAGAGACTATTTCTAGGGATTCTGAGTGCCTGCATGAGCAGAGTGCTCCATGGTCCCTCCCCAGCCCCCAGCTCCTGGAAAAGCACTGCATTCTGCAGCCCAAGTGTCTGCAAATCCTGGGAAAGGGAACTTTAACAGACCTCAGAATTGTCCTTTTTTTGTTTGTCTCTGAAAGCCCCTGGAAGATTGGAATTTTTGAAGCAAGCTTAGATGGTACAGGACTGATGTATTAGTAGTGATATCAGACCTTCTGCTCCTGGTGCGTGGACCTGTTGGGCACTTACTGCCATGGTGCTGCCCTGATTCCAGGTACTGGGGATGTCTTTAGAGCCCCATTACAAACCCAGCACTGTAAGTAAGTACCCCCATTTTCCTAAGAGATGGTTTAAGTATTTTTTGTTTCTATGTCTTCTTTTCCCATTCCTCTGGTTTCCCACTTCCTACTTAGCCCTTTAGAAATGCAAATATATCCTTTTCCTCCCCTTCACCAGACTCCCTACAGGGCAAATTCACCTACATGCTGCAAGACAGAACTCTTGAGAGTTAACAGTCAATTTATAAACCAAAGTGTACCCCTTGAGGAACTCTCACCCTCTAGGAGGTTGCCTCAAAAGAGAACAGCCTGCCCATTAGGGCACCAGCAGTCACCAGCTCAACCACCTGGTACCACCACCAGCTCAACCACCTAGACACCAAGCTAACACTCGGACCCCTCACCTTGCCTGCCTGCTTCCTCCTCTGCCTTTTAAATTATTTTTCTTTTTTTTTTTTTGGAGATGGGGTCTCACTCTGTCACCCAGGCTGGAGTGCCATGGTGCGATCTCCACTTACTGCAACCTCCACCTCCTAGGCTCAAGCAATCTTACAACCTCAGCCTTGCAAATAGCTGGGACTACAGGTGCACGCCACCACACCCAGCTAATTTTTTTTGTATTTTTTGTAGAGATGGGGTTTCATCATGTTGCCCAGGCTGGTCTCAGACTCAAGCAATCCGCCTGCCTCAGCATCCCAAAGTGCTGGGATTACAGGTGTGAGCCACCATGCCCAGCCCCTTCCCTGCCTTTTAAAAGTGCCCACTTTCTGCTCCAAAAATGAAGTGATACATTCAAAGGCAAGGTGGACACCTGTGCTTCGTCCTGTAATCTAGCTTTGAAAAGTAATCAATTTCTTTATAGTGGACCTCGCTCTTGTTCACTGGACTCTGCAGGTAGCAAGTGACTGACCCACCAGCCTTTTGGTTACAATGCGGGTGTCCCTTTCCTTCTTTTACAACCACACGTTAAGATTTTTAACAATGAAGACCATATTTCTAAATGCAAATTAAAACTGAAAACTGTGGCTGTGGTGGCACACACCTATAATCCCAGCTACTCCGGAGGCTGAGGCGGAAGGATCACTTGAGCCCAGGAATTTGAAGCTGCGGTGAGCTATAATTGCATCACTGAACTCCAGCCTGGGTCACAGAGCAAGACTCTTCCTCTAAAAAAATTTAAATTTAACTTTAAAAATCCTGAAAAATTTGTTGCTACTACACCTCCCCGAGAATTGACAAGACT
Organism: Mandrillus leucophaeus; assembly: GCF_000951045.1. Lineage (NCBI taxonomy): Eukaryota > Metazoa > Chordata > Mammalia > Primates > Cercopithecidae > Mandrillus > Mandrillus leucophaeus. The sequence continues at coordinate 2,551,160 of NW_012102055.1, read as the reverse complement.
AAAAAGACCGACCCACCATGTGTTGATAAGGATTTGGGGCAAGCAGACTTCCCGTACATGGCTGACAGGGGTATAAATTGGTCCAACCATGTTGGGCATCTGTTTGGCAGTGTCCAATAAAATTAACATACCTACGCTTTGTTACCCAGCAATTCCACTTTGAAGTATGCCCAAGAGAAACGGGAGCATATGTTTACCAAAAGAGACACACAAGAATATGCTTAGTAGCACTGTCTATCATAGCCAATAAGTAGTCTATTCATACAATGGAATACTATACAGCCACGAGAAAGAGTGAATTATTACTGCACACAATATCATGGATGAATCACACCAACATAACATTGAAAGGAACCAGGCACAGAACTGCACATGTTTTACGCACCCACTTATATAAAGTTCAAAAATAGACTAAACGATCTCTGTTGCTAGATGTCAGCTGTGGGAAGGTAGACCTGTCTGAGACGGGGCCTCAGGGGCCTGCCAGTAATGTCCTGTTCTTGACCTGGGTGGTAGTTAAGTGGCTGTGTTCACTTCTGAAAATTCATTGCACTGTTTGCTGATAATTTGTGCGTCTTTCTGTGGGTATTACACTTCAACAGAGTTTTGTAAGAGACCATATTCCATAACTCAGTCACTCAACTGGTTCTTCAGAAGACATGTTGAGAATAGATCAAATCGGTCGTCACCATGTTGAGACTAGTATAGAGAATCACTTTGGGGCTCTAGTTGCCATTCCAAAGGAGGAATTCCAGAATGTTCTGAGCCGGGAGTGGGTAGCCTCAGGAGTGGCTGGGTAACCCAGGGGCCTGGGTGGACAACATTCTTATGGGGAATGAGAGAGAAGCCCTTTGGCTCTAAGGAGGGGCCTGCTTGCCTGTGGGTGACCCAGAGCAGCTCTGAATTTGCTTCCTTTGCTGAGGGCCCAACCCTGAGGCCATTAATTGTGGGGCATTGTTTGTCCATTGACTTATGGACACTTTAAAAACATAACTGTATTAGGTTTGGGAATTTTGATCCTGTGCCTGCCCTGGAAGCCCAAGGAGCCTGGCCGGAAGTGTTACACAATGGGGAAGTTCCCGAGAGTTCCCCGCAGCTTTGCCGGACTCAGCCAGCCAAGGGATTTCCCTGCTTCCCGCGGGTTTTCCTCTCCCGCCCGGTTGCCTGGGTCACACTGTGGCTGTTCAGGAAACTGCCTGCTTTCAGGAGCACCGGGGGGCTGTCGGTTCTTGTTTGGGCATGAGAGTTTGATCCTTGGCAGGTCCTGGTGAGGTCACAGCACCTGAGTCTGCCCCATGGGCAGTCAGGGTCTGGAAGGTGGGTGGGCCACTGGGGTTCCCTGGAGAACTCTGCTCTGTGTGAGCCCTGGGAGGCTTTGCACGCCTCCCAGAAACAAACCTTTGCTCACCCCAGTCACTAGCGAATTTTTCTGTCAGGGTCAACCTCTTCCAGGTTTCACCACAAGGCAGAACAAACAACCCTTGAGGCAGTTGTCTTTCTAGTTTGCTCCAGAGTTGAGTCAAGAAAGAACAGCTGACAGGACTCGGTGGAAGACCAGAGCTCCCACTGATGGCGGGGGAAGAGGGTCGGATGGCTGGGCGGGAGAGGCCCCCAGCTCTCAGTGCTGGCCATTGGCTTGATTCAACACTGACTTATTGCGTGCCTACTCATACTAGGCACAGGGCCAGGCCCTAGTGATTAATTTGAATGGGTTGACATAATGAAATAAGTACATTTTAAAATTATATTAGAAGATGATAAGGGCTGCTGTGAAGAAACAACAAAAATAAAGCTGGTGGCGGAGATAGGGGTGGTGTTTTTAATGAGAGGACCTCCTGAGAAAGTGTAAGCAGAGTCTTAAAGAGGTGAGTGAGCTGGGTGGAGGCTGGGGAAGGCTGTTCCAGGCCCAGGAGGAGCCGTGCAGAGGCTGGGAGGCCTCCAGGCCGAAAAGCAGGTCTGGTGCGTTTGAGGACAAACAAGGGGCCGGTATGGCCAGGGTGGAGAGGAGATGAGAGAAGGAATAGGCCCAGATTGTGCAGGGTCTTCCAGGCCATCTTAAGAAATTTGGTTTTACTCTGAGATGGGGTAGGATGTCATCAGACTAACGTGAAGCCAGTAGCCAGGTTGGTGGCTAGAAAAACCAGCTGCAGTAAGAATCAAAAGCCTTAAAAATGTCTGTGCTTTTTTATGTAGTTAAATGCATTCTTAGGCATCTTCCTTAAAAAAAGAATGGGAAATATTGCAAAGGTTTCTATTTAAGAATACATTCATTCATTTTAAAAAAACACATATGTAGCTGCTCATAAAAGCTTTGTAATGGTGAAAAAAACTGAAAGCCTAAAAGTCAAAAATAGAAGGCACAAATCAACACATTATTGCACACACATTTGATGGACTGTTAATCACATAGCTGTTAAAAACCATTTTTCAGGCTGGGCACGGTGGCTCACGCCTGTAATCCCAGCACTTTGGGAGGCCGAGGTGGGTGGATCACCTGATGTCAGGAGTTCAAGACCAGCCTGGCCAACATGGTGAAACCCTGTCTATACTAAAAATACAAAAATAAGCCTGGTGTGGTGGTGTGTGCCTGAAGTCCCAGTTACTTGGGAAGCTGAGGCAGGAGAATCACTTGAACCCGGGAGGCAGAAGTTGCAGTGAGCCGAGATCGGGCCACTGCACTCCAGCCTGGGCGACAGAGCAGGACTCTGTCTTAAAAAAAAAAAAAAAACCATTTTTCCAGAAAGATTTAATGATGAGGGAAAATGTTTAAAGCATACAAATGAAAGAAACAGGATAACTTATGTTTGATATGATCATTTAATAATTTATTTTATTTTATTTATTTATTAAATTATTTTTTGAGATGTCTCTGTCCCCAAGGCTGGAGTGCAGTGGTGTGATCTTGGCTCACTGCATCCTCTGCCTCCTGGGTTCAAGTGATTCTCCTACCTCAGCCTCCTAAGTAGCTGGGATTACAGGTGTGCGCCACCACGCCCAGCTAATTTTTTTTTTGCATTTTTAGTAGAGACAGGATTTCACCATGTTGGCCAGGCTGGTCTTGAACTCCTCACTTCACGTGATCCACTCGCCTTGGCCTCCCAAAGTGTTGGGATTATAGGCATGAGCCACCGCGCCCAGACTCTCAATTTGTTTTTGGAAATATACAGCATACATGTGACATTGATTTGCCTTGAAAACATGATGCTAAGTGAAAGAAACCAGTCACAAAAGACTACAGAGCATGTGATTCCATTTACATGAAAGGTCTAGGACAGGCAAATCCATAGAAACACAGAGTCCATTTGTGATCACCAGGGGCTGGGTTGGGCTGGGGGAGTGGAGCAACTGCTAGGGGGATATCTTTTTGGGGTGATGAAAATATTATAAAATCAAATAGTGGTGAGGGGTTGTATCAACTCTGTGAATATACTAAAAACCACCAACTTGTACACTTTAAAAGAATAAATGTTATGGTATACAAATTTTATTGAAATAAAGCTATTATTTAAAAATGTACCTATATGCAATTGAAAAGAGACTCGAAAGAAATCTGACAAAATATTAGATGGTAGGGTTTTTTCCTAATTTGTTCATTTTCTTCCATACATTCCTCTATATTTTCCAAAGTTTTCACAATGTAAATCCACTATTTATTCATCATACCCACACACATTGGTTAAGAAACTCAGTTACTGTTGTAAATCTGTAAAAAATGAAAAAAAGGGGCAAACATTGCCTATAACAGAGCCTTCTCGGGGACTTCCTGTGACTGTCACCCCCACTCCCAAGATAGGTTCGCATGGTAGTGATTTGTGATGTTCACCCCAATTTTCCATTCTCTCCTCCCCCAGTAGACAGCACTACCTTGTCCCCTTGGGGTTGAGTGGGGCCATGTGACTGGTGCTGACCGGTGGTTTGTTAATGAAAGTGACATGTCACTTCTGAGCCAGAGCATTTAATGGATAACGTGAGACTCTTCTTTCTGCTAAAGTATCCTGCATGCATTCAAGATGAGGTTACTGTGTCAGCTCAGGTCACGGAGGCAGGACAACACAGAGCTGTCCCAGCGGACCTGAGATGGGCACGGAATGGGCATGAGATAGAAAGCTTTGCAGTCCTAAGCCACTGAGCACCTGGAAGTGGTTGTTGTTATGACAGCACAGTGTAGCCTGCACTGACTCATGCACACAGACGGTGAGGTATGAAGAGCTGCCACCAATGTTAGTCATCTGCAGCTGCTGTCCAAAGTGAAATATATCGATAACTGCATGTTCCATTGCTGCACAGCACCTCACCTCCTTTGCTTTTTTTCATTGTTGTTTTGTTTTGTTTTGAGACAGAGTCTTGCTCTGTCACCTAGGCTGGAGAGCAGTGGTGCGATCTTGGCTCACTACAGCCTCTTCCTCCTGGGTTCAAGCAATTCTGCCTTAGCCTTCTGAATAGCTGGGATTACAGGAACGTGCCACCACACCCTGCTAATATTTGTATTTTTAGTAGAGGTGGGGTTTCACCATGTTGGCCAGGGTGGTCTCGAACTCTTGACCTTGTGATCCACCCACCTCAGCCTCTCAAAGTGCTGGGATTACAGGTGTGAGCCACCGGACTCGGCCACCTCACCTCCTTTTCTATTTAAAATGCCTTCATGTCTGCTTTTGAGCTTTCTTCAAAACAAAGCTAGGAGGTAAGAAAATCAGATATTTTTCTCATTTAACAGTCCAAGAAACAGCAATGAGACAAATTAAGTGTTTTGTCATTGATCCCCCACCAACTTCGTGGCATTATCCGGCCCTCTAACTCTCTGCCCAGTGTCCTGGCTACAGTGGCTTCTCAATCTGGTCCAAGAAGAATCAATCACCAAGCCAAGCACCAAAGCAGCATAGTTTGTGCAGTTAAAGATTATCCTTAAAATAAACCAGAGACTTTACTATCGAGGGGGCACCATGTACAACTGTGAAGAATCTTCTAGAAACAGGCATAAAGAAATGAGTCAAGGAAGACAGCCACTCTCCATTTCTCCAAGGTTACATTGGTCTTGGGAAAGTAAGCAGAGAATTAAAATTGGAAGGTGTAAGGCAATCCAAAAGTCTCCAAGACACTGAATTATAGGAGGAGCTTGCTTCGGCTTAGAAAGAGAGCTCCTGATGCGAAACAGCAACACAGAGGGAGAAGGATGGGTGTGGGCCCACAGAAAGCTGTCCCAGGGCCTCATCCCCCTGCTCTCTACAGTTCTAATGCTTTGTGTTCCAAAATCGAACTGTCTGTCTTGCTTTTTTCTGATTTGTAAAAGTAATACTTATTGCAAAAATTTAAATGCTGGACTATTGCATAGAGTGGAGAGTGAAAGGGTCTTTTAATCACATCCCTCAAGGATAACCACTGCTGACAGTTCAGCATCTCTCTTTCCACAGTTTTTTCTATGCACGTGTCATAGTACAGCCAGGATCTATGCTATGGATAATGGATATCTATCTATCTATCTATCTATCTATCTATCTATCTATCTATCTATCTATCTATCTATCTATCTATCTATCTATCTATCTATCTTTCTATCTATATCTATCATCCAATCCATCTATATCTGTCTGTCTATCTATCTATCTATCTATCTATCTAGCTAGCTAGCTAGCTAGCTAGCTAGCTCTTTATAAAAATGCATCCACCTTTCCACTGTCCTAGACAACTAGCTCACACTTAATCTTTACTCCCCATTCGCATTCATAACCTGCCATCTTGCTGCCTGTTGCACTGAGAAAACGGAAGCCACCAGAAGAGAAATTCCTTAAACTCCCACTACCACAACATCTTCTTCTCTGCATCAGGGCTGCCTGCTCTGCCTTCCCTCCTGTGGCCCACTGTGGGTGTCCTCCGAGCCAAGGTCAGTCTTTCCTTCTGTGTCCTGGATCCCAAACCTATTGCCTACTCGAGGACATGCTGCAGCAGCTCTTCCCTCTCTCCCGCATCCCCAAAGTTCCCCGCTTCACTCCTCCTCCCTCGACCCCGGGATCTCTTGCATGCTCCGGGATCTCTTGCACAGCCTGCAAAAACACTGTCCTTCATGGATTCCCAGTCCTTCCCTCGTCTGACCCATCGGCAGCATTTGACACAGTTGCTCGCTCCCTCCTCCTGGAAACACCTTCTTCGCACGACATTTAGGAACCCCCGCTCCTCCTCGGTCATCTCTCTGCCTTTTAAACATTGGTATGTGCAGGGCTCAGGCCTTGACCTCTACTTTTTTCTTCCCACACTCACTCCAGGAGCCCTACCTTCAAAATAGATGCAGAATCTGATCACTTTCACCAAGACATCACTCTCATCCTGGCCTAACCCACCGTCACCTCCCTCCTGGGTTCATGCCGCAGCCTCCTAACTGGTCTCTCTTCTCATGCTTTCTCCTCCAGAGTGTTCTAAACACCATAAAGTGATCCTTCAAAAATGTATGTCTGATCTTGTGGCCCTCCAGTGAATTTCAGGCTCAGCTGGAGTAAAAGCCAATGTCTTGTCGATGACCCTCAAGGCACCATGCAATCTGATTCCACCCATTTTCCTTTCAACTGGCTCCCTCCACTCCTTGGGCCCATCCCATCCCAGAGCCTTCGTGTGGGCTGTTCCCTCAGCCTGGAATGGTCTTCTCCCAACTACCCCACTGCTCTCAGCCTCACTGCTTACTTGACTCTAATTAACCTTTGCAGTGAGGCCTCCTGTGACTACTCTACTTAAAACCCCCACTCTCCTTCACCTTCTTGACCTCCTTCCTTTGCTTTATTTTCCTCATAGGACCCATCATGAAACTAACATAGTATCATGTTGAACCATATGAAATGGCCTATATTCAGCTACTTTCCTTTTTTTTTTTTTTTTTTTTTTTTTTTTTTTGAGATAGAGTTTCGGTCTTGTTGCCCAGGCTAGAGTGCAATGGCGCAATCTCGGCTCACCACAACCTCTGCCTCCCGGGTTCAAGCGATTCTCCTGCCTCAGCCTCCCGAGTAGCTGGGATTACAGGCATGTGCCACCACGCCCAACTAATTTTGTATTTTTAGTAGAGACGAGGTTTCTCCATGTTGGTCAGGCTGGTCTTAAACTCCTGACCTCAGGTGATTTGCCCGCCTTGGCATCCCAAAGTGTTGGGATTACAGGCATAAACCACTGCACCCGGCCCTATTCAGCTACTTTCAACCAAAAAAGTGCCAATTTCATGATTCATATTAATATTTATTTTATTTAACCCTTCTTTTCTGCCTCATGCATAGAATGTCAGCTCCTAAGGAATGATGATTTTGTCTGCCCTATTCTCAGTTGCACCTAGAACTGTGCCAGGCACATAGCAGGTGCTCAGTAAACATTTGCGGAGTGATTTTTAGTTAACTGCTTCCCCTTAATGCATTCATGGTCCTCTTTCCATGACCATTGCAACGAGTCTTTCTCATTCCTTGCAATGCCTGTCTGTCCTTGGTCAGTGCTCCCTTCGAGATCCGGAGAGCATCTCAGAATCACCAGATCGCTCCCCACCACCAATGGGGACTCTGCAGACAGCAGGCACAGCTTCAATGCCAGGCAGACCTAGAGTGAAATCACCAACCAAATCATCGTAGCTGTGTTAAACTCTTTGGTTAAGTTTCTCTGCCTTTGAGACGGAAAAAATACCCCTCATCTCAGTCCTGGGAGGCTTTGGGGGTGTTAGTAAAGTGTCAGCACCCCCAAAGCCTCCTGGGGCTAAAGTGAATAAACCGTGGTGCTGAATAAAACTTTCACCTTCATGTAGAACACCAAATATTCAAAACTTATACATACATTTCCAGACACACTTGCTAAGGGTTTATCTCCATGAGTCAGCTTTCTTTCCGAGGTTTCCAGGAATAAATCACCCAGGCCACCCACAGCTGGTCACACCATCGATAACTCTTGTTTCACCTTCTGAGATTCAGTCACGGTTTTGTCCTACCTCCTTCTTCTGGGAGTCGCGCTTTTTGAAAATGACTCTGTTCAGTGGTTAGCTTTTATTGCTCCGTCCACTCCATGCCTACTGCAGTCGCTTGGTTTCTGCCTGTGAGTAGTGGTGATCCTTCTATTATCATATGCCTGGACACCACCCAGGGTGCTCTCTAAAAGATAAAATAGGAGGTTCCCATTGATACCAGGAGATACTCCACACTCTAAGACTTCACATGGGACTTGTATCAGTTAGCTCTAGCTGTACAACAAAACACCCCCAAAATGTAGTGGCTTAAAACATTGGTTCATGTATATGAGTGTGTGGGTTAGTTAGATGGTTTTTCTGGTCTGTGCCAGGTTTGGCTGATCTTGGCTGGGTTCTCTTGTGGATCTGAGGTCAGCTGATGTGTTGGCTGGTCTAGAATGTCCCCACTCACATATCTGGAGGTTGGATAACTGCTGGCTGAGGTCATGGAGACAACCGGGCTGTGTGTCTCCCATCCTCCAGCAAGCTGGCCCTGGCTTGTTCACATGGTTGTTACAAGGGTACAAGGCACAAGCAGGAGCCCAGGCTGACAGCTCTCACAGCGTCTCACCCACCATATTCTTTTGGCCAAAGCAAGTTGCAAGGTTAGTCCAGATTCAATAATAGGGAGTTAGACTCCTAGTTCAATGGTAGGGAGTTAGACTCCACTTCTTGGCTTGAGGAGCTGAGAAGTTGGGTAAAGCGTGTGGGTACAAGGAAGATTGAAGGATTGTGAGTATTTTTAGGATCCGTAACTACAGGATCTTTCTCAGGCATGAGGAGCAGGTCTGCCATGTTCTGGGTTGTCAGCACAGATGGAGTCCCTGATCCCCACTGACAGCTGCAGAACACAAACCTTTCCCCAGGGTGGCAATCCTGCAATGACTAGCTTATCAGACTGCGCCGACTACCAGCTCACCTGCCACTTCTGTCGGAGGGGAAGTGGCAAGAAGCCTCTTGGCCCTACAGGATTCAGCCCCACCCCTAACCTGTTCCTTGGTTCCCACAGCTCACTCCCTCTAGGCCAATTGGGTTTGTCTTCCCTGTCACAGACTTTTCTCTGTCCCTTCTCCTCCTCCCTCTTCTCTATCTGCAGCTTATTCAACCCTGACCTCTCCTTGCTGTGTTGCCTGGGTTGGTGTCAAATTCCTGGTCTTAAGCAATAACCCTGCCTTGGCCTCCCAAAGTGCTGGGATTACAGGCCCCAGCCGTCACTCAGCCCCTGAGCTCCCCTTTTAACAGAAGTTTAAATGTCATTTCCAACAAGGAGCCTCCCCTGACCACTCTGGTCTGCACCAGTTTCTCCTTTCTTTAAATAACAATACACAATCAGTGCCGCACATTTTTAAAGATTATTTTTTATTGACACATAATAGACATACATATTTTCAGGTCTTATGTGATATTTTGATATATTCATATAATGTATAATAATCAAATCCCCTGATTGATAACCCTTAATTGAAATATCCATCACCTTAAACATTTGTCTTTTGCTATGCTGGGAACATTTGAATTATTCACTACTAGCTACTTTGAAATATACAGAAGATTACTGT
>NW_012102055.1:2539516-2541594 GCF_000951045.1 Mandrillus leucophaeus | reverse complement strand
ACTACCAGCTCACCTGCCACTTCTGTCGGAGGGGAAGTGGCAAGAAGCCTCTTGGCCCTACAGGATTCAGCCCCACCCCTAACCTGTTCCTTGGTTCCCACAGCTCACTCCCTCTAGGCCAATTGGGTTTGTCTTCCCTGTCACAGACTTTTCTCTGTCCCTTCTCCTCCTCCCTCTTCTCTATCTGCAGCTTATTCAACCCTGACCTCTCCTTGCTGTGTTGCCTGGGTTGGTGTCAAATTCCTGGTCTTAAGCAATAACCCTGCCTTGGCCTCCCAAAGTGCTGGGATTACAGGCCCCAGCCGTCACTCAGCCCCTGAGCTCCCCTTTTAACAGAAGCTTAAATGTCATTTCCAACAAGGAGCCTCCCCTGACCACTCTGGTCTGCACCAATTTCTCCTTTCTTTAAATAACAATACACAATCAGTGCCGCACATTTTTAAAGATTATTTTTTATTGACACATAATAGACATACATATTTTCAGGTCTTATGTGATATTTTGATATATTCATATAATGTATAATAATCAAATCCCCTGATTGATAACCCTTAATTGAAATATCCATCACCTTAAACATTTGTCTTTTGCTATGCTGGGAACATTTGAATTATTCACTACTAGCTACTTTGAAATATACAGAAGATTACTGTCTACTGTATTCACTCTACTGACTTAGGTCTCATTCTTTCTAATTGTATTTTTGTACCCATGCATCAACATCTTTTCATCCCCACCTCCCCCATCCCTTTCCCAGCCTCTGGTAACCATTGTTCTATTCTCCCCTTCCATGAGATCCATGTTCTTAGCTCCCACATGGGTGAGTGAGAACATGCAGTATTTGTCATTCTATGCTTGGCTTATTTCACTTAGCATAATGACCTCCGTTTCCATCCGTGTTGCTGCAGTGACAGGATTTCATTCTTTTTGATGACTGAATAATATTTCGTGGTGTATCTATACCATGTTTTCTCTATTCATTCATCCACTAGCGGGCACTAAGGTTGGTCCCATATTTGGCTAAAAGTAGTGCGGCACCTTTTAATATGTAGGTTTTTAGATATACTGTGCATAAAGCTTTTACCGGGCGCAAGGATTTTAATCTTCCTAACACTTGATCAGATACTATTATCACCATTCTACAGTTGGGCAGCTGGGCTGAGAGGGTGGTTTTCCAAAGGTCTCATAATGGGAGGGAAGAGGTGGGTTCTGTTTTCAAAGCCAGGCCTGTCCTATTCCAAAACCCACCTGTGGCAGGGGCTGGCAGTCCCTCAAAGCCCCTTGCTAATTCAGGACAGGGGCCAACCCACCTTCCACTGCCAAGGTCTGCATTTCTTTGCCTGAGCACTTGTTCACAGGTTCATTTCCCAGGTAGCAGGCTCCAGGAGCTGAGGAATGAACTTCCTACAGGAGCAGCCTTCCACAAATGACTGGCAAGAGTGGTGCTTAGACATCCGAGGGTGGGGTAGCTTCCAATGCTTGTTCTACACTGGTTCCCAGAACAGCCAGCAGGACTGGACACCAGTTGCCCGCTGTGATGAGTGGTGATATCACCTTTTTTGGCTGCCTCCCCTCTCTGCCACACTCCCCTGCCTGCCCTTTCCTGGTAGCAGCTCCCAAATCAACCACCTTCACTCAGATCTTTATCTCAGGGTCTGCTTCTGGGAAAGCCCAAAGGAAGACACACCTCTCAACCCCTTTGCCACGTGGCCCTGCATTCTCACAATCAGTCACCCCTGAAAGCCAGAGACTCACACTTACTACCCCTCCCTCTCCCACAGCACCTGTGGATACTCACACACTCTGTAAATCCTAATCAAAATCATTGATTGATTCATGGATACCTCCGAACTACAGATATTAGGCCAGGAAGAGGCATCCAATCCCTCTTCCTTGTAGACATTTCATCTATAGTTTAAGAAGCTGGTCAAATCTGTGACAATCAAGAAATGTTCTCAGGCACTAACCCTTTCCCAAATAATCAATGGCCCCGAGAAGCAGAAGAGGTACCACTGGCAGGACTGGGGGTGTGTGTGCAAGCCCACTCCTCTTGTGCACACTGCAAAATGTATTTGGGG
>NW_012102055.1:2532695-2538921 GCF_000951045.1 Mandrillus leucophaeus | reverse complement strand
GGCAGGGTTGTTACCTTCTTGACCCATTTTACAGATGAAGAGACAGAGGCTCAGCAAGGTTGAAGTAGCTCACCCAGGATAAGGTAGGGATTGGTAGAACTGGAATTCACACCCACGCCTGGCTGGCTCCAGAAGCAAAGTTTTTCACCCCACCCTAGGCTACTTCTCCATTTAAAGGTTGGGTTGGCCTTCGATGTGGCACACTTTGGCAGGGTAAGGACATTTTAGACTATAAAGAATGTATCCGTTAGCTATTGCTGCATAACCAACTGTCCCAAACATCACTGGCTTTAAATAGCAATCCTTTGTTCTCCTTCGCAAACCTGTGAGTTGGCTGAGGGTTGGCTGATGTAGGCTGGGCTCAGTTGGGCGGCTTTGCATCAAGTTGCAGGGCTGGCTGGCCTTGGGTCCCGGCAGCAGGTTGGCACCGGTCAGCTTCACCTGGTTTCATTCTGAAGCCCAGGCTGAAGGGGCAACAGTTGTACAAGGGAGTAGCTCTCCTCTTGGAGGCACAAGAGAGCAAGTAGAAATGAGTGATGGGGCTCAGAACTGGCACACTTCCACTTTGGCCACATACCATTGTCCAAAGCAAGTCATATGGCCAAGTCTAAGTCAAGGAGCTGGGAGTTACACTCTGCCTCTAGTGGGAGGAACTACAAAGTCACATGACAAACATGGGGAATGCAGGGAGAAGGGAAGAATTTAGACCAATAATTTTATCTGCAAAGATGACAAAAATCAACACAGGGGATGAAAGACTGATGGGGAAAGTTCCTAGTGCCTTTGGGAAGATGTTTACACTAAATAGGGAACAGCTACTCTTGTCTTCAATATCTGTGATAGGGTTCATCTTATAAAGGCTTTTCAGTCTTGGGAGCCCCATCTCTTCCAGGTTTCTCAGCTCCCTGGTCCTCCTACGTGATCCTGGACATCAACTCAGCTAGAAGGATGAATTTCAGCAATGTTGGAGGCATGTGGAAATAGACTGAGAGATGAAGGTACCTCTCTCTTTCCTTTCCCTGGAGCCATCCAGCTTATGTCTTAGAAAATTAGTGACCTCTAAATACCATGACTATTTCAGTGAAGAATTAGTCCAAGGGTGGGCCATGCAAGAAGTAGCAAAGGAAAGCTTCTGGCTGTTGAGACCCAGAGCTCTCAGAAGATGAAGCTATTTTAATCTTTGGGCCACACTGGCTCTCCTGGAATTCTTGATTCTTTGGTTTCTCCTTGGAGAGAGCAAGAAAAGCAGAGCTAGAAAGAGCTAACAGACTCCAGTAGAAATATTCCAGTCACTTTACAAATTTAGGAAATATTTATCACCTTAAACATAACACTTGCAAGGCTTTCAGGAGGAAAATAATAACCTTTGGTTGGTTTCTGTTTTTTCAAGAAAACATTAGCAAGCAAAAATGTTATAAACTTAATTGATGACAGTGATCTTGATTAGTGCTGCCACTAAATGTTCCCCCTTCTCCTGCATTCAGAAGGGACCTTGCCCCTTTGGAGTTAGGTGTGGCCATATGATTTCCTTTGGTCAATGAAATGTGAGTGCAAATAGAATGTATTACTTTGAGACAGAGGCTTTTACAGACAGTAAGTATGTCATTCAGCATGGCTCCTTCCCACCACCGTGGTAATCATGGAAGTGTGTGTTGAGAGGGTATCTCCATTAACCAAAGCCTCAGAGTGACTACAAGAGACAGAGCTCCCTGATGACATGTACTGGACACACAGCATGAGAGAGAAGTCAACCTGTGTTGGATAAATCACTGAGACGTGGGGAAAGTTTGTTACAGAAGCAGAACCTGGCCTATTCTGACAGATAGATACACTGATGCAAGTCAACCAATAAAGACATTATCAAAATAAATAATTCAGGAATGACAAAGATATGATCTTTAAAATAAGGATACTAACAAGGATTGGTGATAAGCTCTTAGATATACAACTAGGACTAAACAATTGTGGGAAGAATGTAAATGCTATAAACCTTGACAAATTAAAAGTAATAATAAAGCCAATAAAAGTGGGAGGAAAGTAGAGAAGAATCATGAATATCAATTTCTTTTTACTTTTATAGCAGGAATTCATACCATCTGTATTAGTCAGCGTTCTCTAGAGGGACAGAAAGGGGAGTTTATTAACTCACATCATCACAAGGTCCCACAATAGACTGTCTGCAAGCTGAGGAGCAAGGAGAGCCAGTCTGAGTCCCAAAACTGAAGAACTTGGAATCCGATGTTCGAGGGCACGAAGCCAGCATGGGATGTAGGCTGGGAGGCTAGGCCAATCTAGTCTTTTCACATTTTTCTGCCTGCTTTATATTCTAGTCTCACTGGCAGCTGATTAGATGGTGTCCACTCAAATTAAGGGTGGGTCTGCCTTTCCCAGCCCACTGACTCAAATGTTCATTTCCTTTGGCAATGCCCTCACAGACACACACAGGATCAATACTTTGCACCCTTCAGTCCAATCAAGTTGACACTCAGTATTAGCCATCACACGATCTTTCACTGAAAACCAGAGTTTAAAATAAACCTAATGATATGAACCTCTGTTTTCCTCAATATTATTCTGAAATTCGAAGGAAATTGAATAATTTATGACTACACTCAGAGATGAAGAAAAAATTCATCAAATTTCAACAATTCTTTCAGTTTCAATTTTTTCTCTCATTAAAATAAAACTAAATTCCAACACTTTTGTCTTAGGTTGGGTTCTCCCAGAAGCAGAACCTGAATCTAAAATTTGAGTATTTTCTAGGGAGTAGGAGTAGGGGGATGATCCCAGGAAACACTGGTAGTGGAGCAGGGAAATAAGACAAGGAAGGAAAGAAGTATGAGCTGTTCAAGAGCAGGTGACCACTGTGGGAAACTAGGGCTCAATACCACTAGGGAGCTCAAACAGACTGTCTCAGAGTTTGTCCTATCTGCAGGGTAAGCTAGGACATTTATCCATCATTGTTCACCCATCACTGTGGGCTCTACTGGGCATCAACTGCTTGCCAGTTTCCCTCCGCCCTATGTGTGGGCTGATCCCGCTTTTGTAGCCAGAGAGACTCTCAGGCAGAAGGCATTCAGGTGTTTGCTAGGGGAAGTCACTGGACTCTACCAGAACACAAATACCAGAAGGATGTGGGCCGGGCACCGATAGCATCTAATAAACCTTTTTTGAGTTTAAAAAGCCTATATAATAGACTAATCTCAGATGAATTAAGCTAAGTGAAAGAAGCCCACCTGAAAAGGTTACATATTATACGATTCCATCTATATGACTTCCTGGAAAAATCTAAGCTGTAAGGATGGAAAACAGATTCATGGTTGCCAGGGGCTGGGAAGGGAGAAGCGATGACTACAGAGAGGCACAAGGGAACTTCCTGGGGTAATGACAGTGTCTTACATCTTGATTATGGTGGTGAATTTGTCAAAATTTATAGAATGCACACCTGAAAAGGGTAAGTTTTACTATATGTAAATGAGGCCTCAAGAAACTGTGATTTTAAAAATGTGCATGCATATTATTTGAAGAATGTTTCATTATCCTCCCTTGAGGACTTAGTGACTTGCTTCTAACAAATAGAATAAGGCAGAAGTGAGTATACTGCATGTGTCAGAGACAAGGTCATAAAAGGCACCGTGGCTTCCTGCTTGCTCTCTCTCTCTCTCGAGTTACCAGCTTTGGGGGAAGCCAGATGCCATGCCATGAGCAGCCCGATGGGAAGGCCCACGTGGTGAGGAACCAAGATATCTTGCCAGCAGCCATGCGAGGCAGCCATCTTGGAGGTGGGTCTTCCAGCCCTGGTCCAGCCTTCAGACTGCTGCCGGGCCAACAGTGAGTAACCTCATGAGAGACCCTGAGACAGAACCAGCTGGCAGGTTCCTGACAACTCTCAGGTTCCTGACCCTCAGAAACCCTGTGAGGTAGCATCATTGTTTGTTTTGAGAAGCTGCTATATGTTGGGATTATTTGTTATGCAGCAATAGATCACTAATACACTGACTTAAAATTCAATTCCTGTTTTTAAATAAAATTATCCATTTTTTCATACAGATTTTTTGCTGAAAGATATTTGACACGATATTCATCTAAAGGGTGTGACTACGGTTTCTGGGTGGTGGGTTTGGGAGTCATTTCTCTTGCATTTGTCCTGTGTTCTGTTCTTGACCCACTGTGTATAATGGGAGTGTATCATTACAATTAAAAACACAAATGAGGACTCAGAGCCTGGGCATAGGTGGAGAGGGCGTCATTTTCCCCAGGGGGTGGGAGGCAGCGATGAGGTTTGTGTCTACAGGAAGCAGGCGCACCACTCCTTGAGGCAGTTAGAACTCTGCTGGGCCTCATACTCAGTGGCACCACAACAGCAGATGAGCCACCTCTGAAACTCGGCTTCATTCTTGTGCATCAGAAGGAATTGTCCCAGCAGGATGTAGGCCTGGGGAGGGGATGAGGCAGGGAGGAAAGCGGGAAAGGTTATCATAAGCCAGTTCAGATGCGCTCTTCCTCCCCAACCACCAGGGCTCACGTGACAATCAAAGGAGGGGGAGCAGGGCAGATTCAAGGGAGCCTGCCAGTCCCTGAAGCCCTGGCATGGGTCTTAGCCCTGGTGAGAGCTAAGGACAAGTTAAATGCCCATCTCTCAGGGCTGGTTTGCGGGCTGTTCAGCCTGGAATGAATCAGACCCTGCCCTCCTCGAACTTTAACAAGCACATGAATCATGTGGGAGCTTGTTAAAATGCAGGTTCTGGAAGTCTAAGTCCAGGGAGAGGCCTGCGTTTCTAACATGCTCCAGGCTGCTGCTGATCCAGGGACAACAGTTTGAGTAACCGGGCCCTAGCACACTCAGACCTCCAGTGAAGCATTTCTCTTAGAAACACATACACAGCCCAGACAGAGTAAGAGACGTTCCCGCTCCACTACTTCTGCAATTGTTTAGTGCGGGGTTTCTTTTCTTTTCTTTTGTTTTCTTTTTTAAGACAGAGTCTTGTTCTGTCACCAGGCTGGAATGCAGTGGCGCCATCTCAGCTCACTGCAACCTCTGCCTTCTGGTTTCAAGCGATTCTCCTGCCTCAGCCTCCCAAGTAGCTGGGATTACAGGTGCCCACCACCATGCCCAGCTAATTTTCATATTTTTAGTAGAGACAGGGTTTTGCTATGTTGGCCAGGCTGGTCTCGAACTCCTGACCGCAGATGATCCACTTGCCTTGGCCTTCCAAAGTGCTGGGATTACAGGCATGAGCCACTGCGCCCATAGCACAGGGTTTCTAAACCTCGGCACTATTCGTATTTTGGACAATGCTTGAAATGTTAGGGGGGGCTGTCCTGTGCATTGCAGGATGTTCAGCAGCACCCTTGATCTCTACCCATTGTCAGTGACACCCAAGCAGTGACAATCATAACCATCTCCAAACATTGCCAAACGTCCCCTTGGGGGCAAAATCTCCCTGGGCTGAGAACCACTGCACATGGGGCTGACAGATGAATGGCATCTTAGCATCGATTTGTTTTTACAAACCACCTGTGTGATCTCAGGCCACACATGTAACCTGAAGGAAGAACCCACAGAACCTGGATCTCAGTTTCTGCACCTTCCTAAGGCACATGGTGTGCTCTGCAAATTAAATTAAGTGAATTAAATGGGAAGGCATTCAAAAAATGTAAATTCCTCTCTCATACTGCGAGCCATAGCCCTGTAGGAGGAGCATAGAAGGTTTAAAACATGCTAAACCTTGTCCACCTTCCCCTTCCTGAGTCTCTGTGGATGAAAAATACATGGAAGATACACACTCAATGCACCATGATTTATATTTCTGTGGCATTCTCAAGCTTTCTAGCTATTAATACTTGCCCCCGAGGCTTCTAATTCATTTTTTATAGTTTTATTACACCATTATTGACAAGGCACAAGGACCACATGGAGGAAGGGAATTCCCAAGGCCACGTAGCCAGAAACGAGCCAAGCCACTAAATGGTGGAGGCTGGAGATCTCAGGTCACATTAAACACCCATCTCTCAGGGCTGGTTTTGGGGGCTCTCCAGCCTGGAACCAACGAGAACCAGCGTCTAGCCATGCCCGAGTTCTGGGCCCTTTCCAGGAAAACCCACTGGTGTCTGTTTACTTTTAGTTATGTAAAACTAAGTTATGCTCATCTTAACCAAAAACAACATATTTTTTAAGAAGAGAAATTAAATAAAAGCTGAATCCCAGTCATAAAATATACCCAAG
>NW_012102055.1:2530818-2532645 GCF_000951045.1 Mandrillus leucophaeus | reverse complement strand
AATTCCCAAGGCCACGTAGCCAGAAACGAGCCAAGCCACTAAATGGTGGAGGCTGGAGATCTCAGGTCACATTAAACACCCATCTCTCAGGGCTGGTTTTGGGGGCTCTCCAACCTGGAACCAACGAGAACCAGCGTCTAGCCATGCCCGAGTTCTGGGCCCTTTCCAGGAAAACCCACTGGTGTCTGTTTACTTTTAGTTATGTAAAACTAAGTTATGCTCATCTTAACCAAAAACAACATATTTTTTAAGAAGAGAAATTAAATAAAAGCTGAATCCCAGTCATAAAATATACCCAAGCATTGAATTTGGGGGGTTTTATTTTTAGTCATGGTCCAGTTGTTGACAAGAGAAAAAAGCCAGGTTTTTGTGATGATTTTGAGCTGCTACTTTAATCTTTTTTTTAAAAAAGCAATTTAGTTGCTTGGCATGATCTCATTTTACTTTATCAGTATCCTCCCGTTTTGAATGGTTCATTTTACTGAGATGTATTTAAATGAATGTTTTTGAAAAATAACATTTATTAAGTGTTAATTGAGCCAGTAGATGTAGGTGTGGGAGATGCCAAGGTGAAGGTAACAGAAACAAGAGACATAGAGCCGTGTCCAAGGAGAGAGAACATTGATAATAATTAACAATAATTAATAGTAAGTGGTTTACACAAAGCTTTCTCCATAAGGAGAAACGTTCATGATAATACTTAATAATAATGATGAATGCTAAGTAGCACTTTTTAGCACTTCTATCGGCCACATGCTGCTAGACACCTGACATGTTTTAATCCACCTGATCCTCACATGCCCTCACCCCTCTCATTCCCCAGGTGGAGGCACTAAGTCTTCTGTTTTCTTCTGCACTGTTCTTGCATGTCCCAACTGTCTGCAGTCTGGCCTGGAGGCTAATGCATCCCCTGCCCATTTTAGAAGTGGCACTGCTGGCATCAGCTGGCCTGTTAGTGAGAGCCTCCACGTACCCACAGGCTCAGCAGCCAGGATGCCTGGGAACATGTGGACCCTGGGCAAACCTTCCAGGAATGCTACAGGAAGAAAGGCCCCCATCTTGCAGCCTCTGGAGGCAAGTGGCCACCTGACACTCCCTCCTCAGTTTTCCCTTCTGTCTCCTTTTTGCATCGTCCAGGAGGGAAAGTTGACTTCCCTTCTCCCTGCATCCCTGAGCACTTCACCCTGCTCCCCAGGGAAGCTGGAGTCGTGGGCTCCCATCATGGCCCTGCCAGATGCCTGCCTGTTTTCTCCCCCGGCTCCAGAAAGCCCCCTAATCAAGGAGAAAAGATGCTGCCCCTTTCCCTCCTTGGGCCACAGCTCCCCAGAATTCAGTTACTGGGGTGGGAGGGGTGACATAGAAACACAGAAACCCTGAGCAGATGTCCCTGTCCTGCCACCCTGTACAGTGGCCGTGGCCATGGCCAAGCCAGGGAATTACATTCCTTCCTGCAGCAGTAAGATGAGGGGCTCCGTTAGGCGCAGGGGCTCACGCCTGTAATCCCAGCACTGTGGGAGGCTGAGCGGGCAGATCACCTGAGGTCAGGAGTTCAAGACCAGCCTGGCCAACATAGTGAAACCCCGTCTCTACTAAAAATATAAAAATTAGCCTGGTATGGCGGCAGGCGCCTGTAATCCCAGCTACTTGGGAGGCTGGGGCAGGAGAACCCGGGAGGCGGAGGTTGCAGTGAGCCGAGATTGTGTCACTGCACTCCAGCCTGGGCAGCAGAATGAGACTCTGTCTCGAAACAAACAAACAAAATAAAGGATGGGGGCTCAAGGGCAGGATGCCCCTCAACTCCAAGTGCAAACAGTGAGGTTCCTCCAG
>NW_012102055.1:2525046-2530768 GCF_000951045.1 Mandrillus leucophaeus | reverse complement strand
TCTCCTGCCTCAGCCTCCCAAGTAGCTGGGACTACGGGTGTGCGCCACCACGCTTGGTTAATTTCTAGTATTTTTAGTAGAGACGGGGTTTCACCATGTTAGCCACGATAGTCTCGATCCCCTGACCTTGTGATCCGCCTGCCTCGGCCTCCGAAAGTGCTGGGATTACAGGCATGAGCCACCGCGCCTGGCCTACTTTTTTTTTTTTTTTTTCCTAAGAGACAGGATCTCATTCCATCACCCAGGCTAGAGTTCAGTAGCGTGCAGTAGCTCTTTGCAACCATAAATTCCTGGGCTTAAATGATCCTCCCACCTCAGCCTCCCGAGTAGCTGGGACTACCAGCACGTGCCACCACACCTCCTAATAAATTTGATCTAGAGGTCTTGCATTCTCATTTTACAGTGGGCCCTAAAAATTAAATAGCTGGCTTAGATCCACACTCATTAAAATGCTCAGTCCTCACCATAATGCCGGGCCTTGTCAAACAGAGATAAGCTGTCTCGGCCCTCTCGTGTTCTCTAGCTGCTTACAATGCCCTCTGCCCAAGTCCGCAGGTCCTGAGCACCTGTGCTGAACGGACTTCAATCACCACAAGACTCCATGGTGTAGTGACACAACTTTCTCTGATTCTCTCTCGCCAGTCACCTAGGTCTTCATGTCATTTCAGGTTTAAACTCTCCTCCTCCTCCTCCTCCTCCTCCCCCTCCTTCTCCTCCTTCTCCTTCTTCTTCTTCTTTTTTGAGATGGAGTCTCGCTCTATTGCCCAGGCTGGAGTGCAGTGGCACGATCGCAGCTCACTGCAACCTCCACCTTCCAGGTTCAAGTGATTCTCCTGCCTCAGCCTCCCAAGTAGCTGGGATTACAGGCATGCGCCACCATGCCTGGCTAATTTTTGTATTTTCTGTAGAGACGGGATTTCACCATGTTGGCCAGGCTGGTCTTGAACTCCTGACTTCAAGTGATCCTCCCAAAGTGCTGGGATTATAGGCATGAGCTACCCCGCCCGGCTTAAACTCTGTGTCTTTAGTGTGAACCCTCACTTCAGGGAATGTTTACTCCTTCTTCCTCCTCCCTGTCTTTTAATTTTACACTAAGAAAATTATTTGCTTATCTGAAATTTAAATTTAACTGCACACCTTGTATTTGATCTGGCAACCCTAGGCAGAAAAACTCCAAACTTACATGACTGGCCCCTTGTGGGGCTCAGACATCAGTCAGTGGAGCGCAGCGCGTCACCACTCACCCGTCAGAGTGGACAGAAAGGAGTTGGAGCCTTCAGAGGCTTCGCTATGGAGACCTGGGGACATGATGGAGGCAGGGCCTGGCCACGCTGGGGCCTTCTGGTCCTGAACTCAGTCTCGCTCCTGTCCACCAATGGCCACGAAGCAACGGAGGGAGGAGATGGGAAGTCCCTGCGCATGGAGTGTCTGCAGGTGGGGCTACGATTGGCTGCAGGCAGACATGCCAGACAGAGCAGAGCCCCTCCTGTAAGGAGGTGAGAGCAAGAGGGAGCAGAACCTCGCAGTAAGGAGGTGAGGGCGAGAGACAGCAGCGCCAGCCTCACAGGTAAGGAGGTGAGGGGGAGGGAGACTAGAGCCTGGCCGATAAGGAGGTGAGGGCGAGGGAGAGCAGAGCAAGCTACGCCGGTAAGGAGGTGAGGGCGAGGGAGAGCAGAGCCTCGCAAGTAAAGAGGAGAAGGCGAGGCAGAGCAGAGCCTCGCAGGCAAGGAGGTGAGGGCGAGAGAGAGCAGAGCCTTGCCGGTAAGGAGGTAAGAGCAGCCAGGCGAGAAACACCTTCCTCAGTTTCAGTTTCAGGGGCAGACGGCACAATGGCTTAGTGTCCAGACCCTGCAGCCTATCTGCCCAGATTCAAATTTCATCTCTTTCACCCCATGTGATCTTGAGCAATCCACATGTGGTCTCTATGTGCCTCCACTTTCTAATCAGGAAAATGGAAATGAAATAGTGTACTTTGTAGGATTTTTTTTACAATTAAATGAGATAAATATACGTAATGTACTTAGAGGTGCTTGATATGAAGCAAATGCCAAGTGTTGCTTCTATTTCCCCCAGTCTCATCCTCCAGGCAGCTCTTAGGAGGAAGATTTAGGCTCAAGGATATGGCTTTATAGCGTCTGCAAAGAGCGTTGAACCAAACCAGATTCTCTGCGGTGCTAAACTTACTTCTGCACTGTGGGAGAACTCAAGCACAGGGCCCTGCCCCACAGTTCTGCATTCAGGGGATGTCTGGAAGTTCACCTACCCCTAAGTGGGGTTTTCACAGGGAGAAGAGAAGTGCAAAGAACACAGACCCATCCTCTGCCTCCAAGGAACTTAGGGAGAAAAGCAGAGGCAAGTTGTGCCTCTAACATTTTGTGGACTCTTGGGGCATGTGCAGAAAAACTAGAGTTGACCTTTATTTTTTTATTTTATTTTATTTTATTTTGAGATGGAGTCTCCCTCTGTCACCCAGAGTGGAGTGCAGTGGTGCAATCTCAGGTCACTGCAACCTCTGTGTCCTGGGTTCAAGTGATCCTCCCACCTCAGCTTCCCAAGTAGCTGGGACTACAGGCACGCGCCATCACACCCAGTTAATTTCTGTAGTTCTAGTAGAGACGGGGTTTCACCACGTTGGCCGGGCTGCTTTCGAACTCCTAACCTCAAGTGATCTGCCTGACTTGGCCTCCAAAAGTGCTGGGATTACAGGCATGAGTCATCATGCCCAGCTAGAGTAGACCTTTTGTCGGATGTCACAACAAGGGGCTCCCACCAAAAACCCAAACTGCTCAGAAAAAGGACCCTGTTGGGTGGGGTGGCAGAAAGAAGGCTTCCCAGGGGAGGTGGGCTGTGAGTAGGGTCTTGAAGGGGATCAAAACCTGTTTCAAGAGAGGCTCCAGGTTAGCAGGAGGGTGGTTCGCGGACAGTCTGGCTGTAGTATAGGGGTCAGGGATGGGGTGGGGGGACAGAGAATACAAGACAGAGCTAGAGCCAGGCACAGCGAGCCTCATTGCCATGTGCACCATTAATTTTCTGTTTCCATAGTTCCTTTCTCCCTTACAGTTCTTTCACTCTTACATCTAGAGCAGTGCTGTCCAGCAGAAATAAGTGAGTTAGCCACATATGTGATTTTGATTTTCCTAGTAGCCACAGTAAAAAAGGGGAAGGAAACAGGTGAAATTCATTCTAATAACATATTTTCTCTCATATTTCCAAAATACTATCATTTCAACATGTAATCAATAAAATAATTACGGATGAGCTATTTTACGTTCCTTTTTCGGGCTCAGTCTTTAACACTGCAGGGTATGTTTTATATTTCTAGTACATCTCAGTTTGGACGAGGGCACAGGCACCTGCGGCCGCTGTCTGGATCTAGATCCTCAGGCCACAGCTGATTGCCCCTGGGAAGGGCAGATACAAAACACCCAGAAGAAGGCCATCACATATGGCTTTTAAGCTCCTGAAGAGGCTTAGGTAGATCCATGGCAGAATCAATAGTTTTGAAAGTCCTGACTTAAACCAGGAGCCGGAGACCAGTTCATGCCATAAACTAAAGCTCTGGGGAAAATGGGGACAGGCAGTAAGAACAGTCCCCTCCCAGCACCCCACATCTTCCATTAAAAAAAGCTGAAAGACCTGTGTGAGAGGAGAAATGGAGAAGGTACTCGATGTAGGGGTTGGTAAGAATTTGAGAAGGGGGCTCCCAGAGAGGTGACAGGACAGCCAGATAAATTGGTGGTGGTGGGGGGTGGCACTGTCTCATCTCCCCCAGGGCATCTAGCACCCTGGGGTCTCTGGAGAGAGCCGATGGCTGAGTGAGGAGCCCAGGGAGGTAAGTGTGAGGGTGGCCCACAGGCCTGCATTCCAGCAGGTGCACAGAGAGGGTGCAGAAAGGGCTGAGAGAGCAGAGCCCATGGGATGAGGCCAGGAATGCTGTTATAAGCAAGGGTGGAACCCAAGATGGCTTTGTGCACAGCAAAGAAACTGAGGCTGAGCCCTAGCCTGGGGTGGGACGGGGAGCAGGGGAGGGTGATGGCTGCACCTTGGCAGAAGCCAGCAAAGACAGGAGGTCGCGTGAGGCCGAGAAAGATGTCCAGGATTAGGTCTCCTGCAGGCAAGGTATGAAAATACAAGAGGCTGGGTGTGGTGGCTCATGCCTGTAATCCACCACTTTGGGAGGATCACTTGAGCCCAGGAGCTGAGACCAGCCTGGACAACATGGCGAAACTGTGTCTCTACAAAAACAAACAAACAAACAAACAAAAAAACACAAAAAATTAGCTGGGCATGGTAGTGCATGCTTCTTGTCCTAGCTACTTGGCAAGCTGAGGTGGTTGCGCCCAGGATGAGGAGGTTGCAGTGAACTGAGATCACATCACTGCACCCCAGCCTGGACAATACAATGAGACTGTCTCAAAACAAAAACAAAACCAAAAAAACAAAACTAAATAAAAACCACCAAGAGCCGGCATTTTTATTGGCTGAATCTG
The DNA here is from genome assembly GCF_000951045.1 of Mandrillus leucophaeus. NCBI lineage: Eukaryota > Metazoa > Chordata > Mammalia > Primates > Cercopithecidae > Mandrillus > Mandrillus leucophaeus. Next base: position 2,526,278 of record NW_012102055.1, on the reverse strand, counting down.
AGAACCCTGTCTTGCCAGGATCTGCCCGCCCGGGATGCTGTCATTGCTGGCCCTGACTTCAGATGGGTCCTCACCCTGAAGCACTTGCCCATCTTGGAGGGGCCACATCTGGGTCTCCTCCTGGGTCTCACTACAGGCCCCACCAGACTCCAGACCCTGATACGGGGTCTCACTGGCAAATTTAGTCTAAGCCTCCTCCCTGCTGGGCATGACCACCTGGCCATGGATCTTCTTGTGCAATTTGTGATGGTACAATCCACGGTTGCTCCAGTCCTCACCTGGGAGCGGACAAGGCACTACTCCTCGGAGCCCTTGTCTCCTCATTGGTAAAGTGGAGAGAGGGACCCTCATCTCAATCACAGGTGTGGGTGCCTCAAAGCAAAGAATGCAGGTGACAGCCCCAGTGCCAGTGCCTAAAATTAGCAGCTCTAGGAAAGTGCTCACTGCACTGGCCAGGAGGTCATGGACACAAGAGGAGCACATCTCCAGGGACCCGGCTGCACACAGACAAACCGTCCCCACAGCCCTGGCTCTACAGGCAAGTTTTCAGATGCCTGACATTTTTCCATTATTCATTCATTTTTTGTTCTAAAACCCACCCACCTATAATCCTCATTTAAAACACAGTTAAGCTATTCGTACACACAGACTTAAACTGGAAAAGGCAACACTACAGAGACAGAAAATAAACCAGTGGTTGCCAGGGACTGAGGCTGGTGAATATGAAGAGCACAAGGGAATGAGTATTTTGAGTAACGGGATTGCTCTGTGTCTTGACTATGGTAGCAGCTGCATCACTGCATGCATGTGTCAAAACTCGTAGAACTATGTACCACAAAGGGTGAAATTTACTGTATGTATGTCCATTATACCTTAATAAAAACATTTTTAAAATAATGAGTATAGCTGAACAACAACAACAAAACCCCACAATTATGGACACATTTAATCAATGGTGTTCGACATCAGAAGAGTGGTTACCTCTAAGGATAGGGGATAGCCTTGGCCAAGAAGAGGCACAAGAGAACCATCTGGAATTTTGGAGACATCTGATTGCTAGATCTGGGTAGTGGGTACATGGGTGTACATATATGTGTAAAAATTCATTGATCTGTACCCTTTTTATCAACACATATTCTCCTAGGTATGTTACATCACAACAGGAAAGTAAAAAGAACAATTATTTCTTTTTCTAAAAAAGGAATTTTTGCTGGGCCTGATGGCTCACACCT
>NW_012102055.1:2506180-2523871 GCF_000951045.1 Mandrillus leucophaeus | reverse complement strand
AAAAAAAAAAAAAAAAACCCAACAAACAATGACATAGAAAAGGATATTCCAATTCCACTGGATATCCTTGAGGTCATTCTTGGGCTGAGAGTGACATCATAGAATAACTCACTCTGGTGTAGACCACAGGCTCCTGTTTCTTCACTTGCTATTGCCAGGCTGGTGCCCTGGCAGGGGCAAGCGAGATGCCATGGGTCCCTTCATGGGGGTGTGGAGTGCACCTAAATCACCCATTCTGACAGTTCGCCTCAGACCCCGGTGGCTGACCTACTTCTGTTGACCCCTGAGTGTTTGAACACCAAGTGAATCATGCCCAGCCCAGCTGCTCTGAGCTGAAACCATTCTGTGTGTATGTGCCCATCATCTGCGGGCCCTTGAGGCTGCCCGAGCCTGTGGGGTCAATAGCATGAAAGCATGTGGCACCCCGCCAAGCTGCAGCTTTGCTCTCTGATGGCCCTTCACAGGGACACGTGGCAGCAACTGCCATCTGGCAGGACTAGGGGAAGAAAGGTAAGGAAGAGAAGTCAGAGAAGTAAGAAAGAATGAATTACCTTGTTGATACCTTTGGTGACCAAATTGATTGCGAGCTCATGGCTGATGCCATCCACCCAGCAGACATCCTTTTCTCCAATGGGTTCAGAGAGGAAGGCTCTCAGCCTGGGAGACATGTGGTCCATCTCCTGCGACAGCAGTGGGGAGAGAGGAGGATTAGCAGATACCTGACTGCTCCCAGTGTGCATGGACACTGGGGAACTCCCTCAGCCCACCAGGGACTGGGGCAACAGATGGCAGAACTCCTTCCGTCATCCAGCATTTCCTGGGGTCTGCTAAACGCAAGTGCACTGGCCTCCACTAAGGCCTTCACACATCCATTCCTACCTGGATGGACCAAGAGAAGCCTAATGATGGCCACAGATGTGTCGAATAAATTTCCATGAAAATAGTGTGCTTAATATTAAGAACTGCAGTGGGTTCTTTCCAACTCACTCCATTCTAAATGCCTAAAGCAACAACTTGCTTCTCTTTGCTAATTAACCCACCTTCTCTCTTAACCACCCAACACTTTAGTCATACTTTTATTTCAGTGTTCATCACACTCTATAATAGTGTAAACTCGCTAGAAACTCTTCACACTGGCTCAAATCGTAAAGAACACATTCTAGAAATCCAAAGCCTGCAGGTGGCAACGGGTCGCAGCTTCATTCCTTGGGGATTCTCCAGCTTTCCCTCCTTGTGTTGGCTTTATTCTTGCTTGGCTCCCCTCACACTGGTGAAAGAGCTGCTCCTGCACTCATCGGCCTCACCAACTCCACCTCGAAAGAAGGAAGAGAAGATGGCTTTTGCTTAAGTCGCCTCATTTGTTGCCTGTGCTCCAACTTTAGCCAGATAAATCAGCTTTCCCAAACAGCAGGACTTGCTCATCAATTTCCTGCAACTGCAGATTGCAGGCCCCAGGCAAAAAGACTCTCTCTCTTAGCAGAACTATTTTCATCCCTCTCCACTTTTAAATGGACCACCATCTCCCAGAAGCTGAGTCTCCTAGGACCTTAATGAAGACTGCCAGAGGTAGCCAACATCCTGAATATTTCCTGGAAGATCTCAAAATATCATGGGCTCCATAAGCATTAGGTCTGCATGCCGGCAAAACTGGCCATTTTGTTAAATGAGGGTTACCATCTTCCTAGTTTTTTGTTTTGTTTTGTTTTTGTGATGAAGTTTCACTCTTGTTGCCCAGGCTGGAATGCAATGGCATGATCTTGGCTCACTGCAACCACTGCCTCCTGGGTTCAAGCGATTCTCTTGCCTCAGCCTCCCAAGTTGCTGGGATTACCGGTGTGCGCCACCGCGCCTGGGTAATTTTTGTATTTTTAGTAGAGACAAGGTTTCACCATGTTGACCGGGCTGGTCTTGAACTCCTGATCTCAGGTGATCTGCCCACCTGGGTCTCCCAAAGTGTATTACAGGCATGAGCTACCGCGCCCAGCCGCCATCTTCCTAGTTTGATAGAGACATCTTTGCTGCTCTCCGCCTGAATGTCTCTTAACCAATCCACGTTTAAGGTTTGTTCATTGTAGCATCCCCTTCCTGGTACAAAATTCTGTGCCAGTTTGGACAGTTTATGATGAAAGTATCAGAAAACTCAGTGTAAATCAGTTTACATAATAAGGAGGTGTTATTAGCACATACTACCAAAAAGTCCAGAGGTAGATCAGATGTGGCTTGAGCAAGGCTCCAACTTGATTTCCCGGCAGCTCTCTCGACTCAGTCTTTCTTTGTGAATGGGCTCAGTCCTCAGTTTAACTCCTTCGTGGAAGTAACTGGGCTGCAGCATCGCTTTTGCAAGCCACAGCCTTCTCCCCCCAAAAAACACAAAGATGTCTTTTCCTAGAGGCCCCCAACAAATGCCCTCTCTGGTTCAAACCGTAATATGCCAACCCCTAAAACAAAATTTATGGCCTGTGTGTTCTATGTCTGGGCTCAGCAAGGGAGTCAGTGCCCCTCAAAGCCCATGGGTTGCAGGGGTGGGGCTGGGGGAACCAAAATCAAGATAGTTCTCCTGTTCCTGGGGATAGTTACCCCATACCATCTGTGACTATGTTACAGGAATGACCCAATGTCCTCCACACATTCCCCAGTAGATCATGAGGCCCCCAAGGACTGCAGCTGCCTCCTAATGGCCTTTGCTCCCCACTCCAACACCAGCCCCTCTGCCGAGCACATGGCAAGTATTTGATGACATAAATGATCAGGTGCATCCAACGCCTCCCTTTCACAGCCCCGTCCCCTCTCCTGTCCCCGCCCTCCCCATTCTCCTCCAGACCTTTCTATAAAGTCGAACTCCTCGTGGACACCTTCTTGCCCCGAAGTACGTTGTGTAACACTTCAGAAGACACTGAACTCTCCCAGAAGAGATGAATCCAAAGGCACTGATTTTGGTAGTCAGGGGGCTCCTAAGAAAAGTGGCGTTGATGTGTCAGCAGATTCTAGGAAGGGGAGCAAAAGACAATGAGAGGTTGTTCAGGGTCCCCTGACTCTGTGGGTCTTAAATCCACAGATGTGTGAGCCGAGGGCATCGACCTCTCTTCAGCAGCTAAATAGGAATCTGTCTCTTCATCTGTGAAAATATGTTTCGTAAGTACAAGATGGTGTTTAACACAGGTGTTAACAGGAGAACGCCTCAGCACCCATGGCTTTATGGGATGATGAATTGGGATTGAGAATTGGGATTGATGAATTGGGTAAGAATCCAGAATTTCTGAGCAAGGAAAAGCCTGAAAGTCTCATGAGCCGCTCTGCCTTTGCTGAGGGAAAATTCCATTCACTATCCATGCTGGCCATCTGTTAAGTTAAACATCTCTGCCTATGAAATCTAAGAATAAATGGAAACTACAACATTGCTATCAATGCATCAGCAGCATCAAAGACGGGTAATGGTTAGTAACACCTTGTGTGTGTTTGCTTTTCTCACACACCTGATCTCACTTTGATCCTTGCAACACCTCTGGGGCGGGGACATAGGCAGTGATTTTTGCCCTCCTGGGGCTCTCCAGCAACGTCGGAAGTCAGAATAAAAAGGTCTTCACATTCTTTACCACTCCTTTGGCTGCAACAGTGGTGTTCAACTGGGGGCCATTGGCCCCCATCCCCAGGGAACATTGGTAATGTCCAGAGACACTCGAGTTGTCACGCCTGGGAGAGGGGGAAGGACTATTGGCTCTAGGGGGCAGAGGCCAGGGCATGGCATCCTGCCATGCACACAACCAACACACAACAAAGAATTATCTGGCCCTAGGTACACAACCACCCACAACAAAGAATTATCTGGCCCTAGGTACACAACCACCCCACAACAAAGAATTATCTGGCTCTAGGTGTCAATAGCATAGAGGTTAAGAAACCCTGGGTTACAAGTAATGAAAAATCCTGCCTCATGTGGTCTGAAACAATAAATACATTTCTAATCTCATATAACAAGAAATCCTTTGATGAGGTGGACCCAGGATCTTATCAGTCAATAACTCTATGTGAACAAGGGCCAGGATAGCTGCTCCCAAGGTCCCAAGATGCCTCCAGAATTTGCTTGGGTCCCATTCCAATGTGCAAACTTCCAAAGAGGCTGGGCGTGGTGACTCACACCTGTAATCTCAGCACTTTGGGAGGCTGAGGCAAGCAGATCACTTGAGGTCAGGAGTTGGAGACCAGCCTGGCCAACATGGTGAAACCCCATCTCTACTAAAAACACAAAAATTAGCCAGGCGTAGTGGCATGCGCCTGCAATCCCAACTACTCGGGAGGCTGAGGCAGGAGAATCACTTGAACCTGGGAGGTGGAGGTTGCAGTGAGCCAAGGATCACGCCACTGCACTCCAGCCTGGACAACGGAGTGAGACTCCGTCTCAAAAAAAAAAAACAAAAACAAAACAAAACAAACTTCCAAAGGAAGGAGAGGCCTTTTCTTCTTGCGTGTCCTTAAGGGGAGGCAACCTCTCCCAGAAACTCTCCAGTGGAACTTCCTTTAGTTTCATTGGCCAGAACCAGGCAACATGCCCACCTGTAAAGCAGCCACTGGTCAGGGGAGTGGGACCGCTATGGGGGTGGATGAGGTGAGCCTCCTCTGAAACATGAGGCTACTCAGAGAATGTCAGTTTCTGTAAGAAGGAAGGAAGGAAGGAAGGAAGGAGGGAGGGAGGGAGGAAGGAAGGAAGGAAGGAAGGAAATGAATGCTGGGTAGGCAAACAACAATGTCTGCTACATCTTCTGATCTTCTAAACCCTGGTCTAATATTTGGTTCATTACAACTCTAGCACTTCTCAAAGTGGAGTGAGTGCACGAACCACCTGGGGGTTTTTTGTTTAAAAATGCAGGTGCTGACTCAGCAGGTCTGGGACAGGCCTCAGATACTGTGTGTGTGACCAGCTCCGAGGAGAGGTGACGCTGCTGCCCATAGACCTCACTTTCACCGGCAAGACATTCATGATGCCACTTACTCTTTGTATGTTATTGCATGAATTGTGGTAAAATATATCTAACATAAAATGTCCCATTTCAATTATTTTTAAGTGCACGGTTCAGTAATGTGAAGTGTATTCACATTGTTGTGCAACCGATCTCCAGAACTCTTTTCAACTTGCAAAATTGAAACTCCATACCCATTGAACAGCAAGTCTCCATGTCTCCCTGCAACCCCTGGCAACCACTATTCTACTTTCTGTTTCTGTTAAAATGACTACTCTAGATACCTCATATAAGTGGAACTTACATATAAGTGGAACTGTGTAGAACTTGCCCTGCAGATAATTTGAAAAGAAAAAAAAAATTTAAGTGGAATTATATGATATCTGTCCTTTTGTGTCTGGCTTATTTCACTTAGCATAATGTTCTCAAGGTTCATCCATGCTGCAGCATGTCTCGGAATGTCTTGCCTTTTTAAGGCTGAACTATATTCTATTGTATGTACACAACACATTTTGTTTATTCTTCATCTATCGCTAGATGTTTGCGTTGCTCCCACCTTATGGCTATTGTGGATAATACTGCTATGAACATGGGTACACAAATATCTCTTTGCGAACCTGCATTCAATTCTTTTGGGTATATACCCAGAAGTGAAATTGCTGGATCATATGGTAATTCTATTTTTAATTTTTCGAGGAATTGCCATACTGTTTTCCAAGCGACTGTACCAGTGGCACTTATTCTTAAACTTGACAGCACATTAGGCCTCACATGGGGGGAGTTACAAATTACTGATGCTTGGATCCCACCTCCAGAGTTTGATTTCATTAGCATAGGGTATGCCCTGGACATCAGAAGTTTTAAAAACTCCCCAAGTGACTCAAGTATGTTGAAAAATTGGAGGACCATGTCTTGTCTTTTGCTTCTATCTGATAAAATTCCAAGCAGATTTGCTGGGATGATGGGGTTCCAGCTAAATGGGCCTTAGTGGTGGGATCTGCAGCGTCTGTGCTGCCATATGGCGCACGCTTGCAGCTCCCAGGCTGCATCTACCCCCAAATCACCAGGCGCATCATGTCCTCATTAGCCATCAGTAGGAAGACAACTATGACCCCAATGGCTTTGAAGTCAGAGAACTTCAGCGCAGACAGACCTCAATAACAAGCTGCTCCTCTTTTTTTTTTTTTAATTAAAAAAAAGATCTTTACTTCAAAGGAAATTTTACCTGGAATTCCTTGATATAAAATAGATCAAAGCAGAATTACTCTCTGTTGACTTGGGAATGAGAAGAGGGCACTAGAGCCCCCCAATACATGATGCCATCCCCATGCCTCCTTTGTGCTCCCCAAAATCCTTCTCTAATCTAGCCTAAACCCCTCATTTCTCCCATAAGAAAACCAAGTCCCAAGAAAGTAAATGACCTGTTCAAGACAATGCACCTGGGCCGGGTGTGGGGGCTCACGCCTATAATCCCAGCACTTTGGGAGGTTGAGGTGGATCACTTGAGGTCAGGAGTTCGAGATCAGCCTGGCCAACATGGTGAAATCTCATCTCTACTAAAACTACAAAAGAAAATTAGCTGGGTGTGGTGGCAGACACCCGTAATTCCAGCTACTTGAGAGGCTGAGACGGGAGACTCACTTGAACCCGGGAGGCGGAGGTTGCAGTGAGCCGAGATCAAGCCATTGCACTCCAGCCTGGGTGACAAGAGTGAAACTCCATCTCAAAAACAAAACAAAACAAAACAACAACCATGCACCTGGCAAAGCACACTAGCTCTCCGTCTTCCAGGGGAGCGCCCCTCTTCTAAGGCATCCCTCTTGTAACCCTGGGTGAGCTGCAGGGTTGGGTGCATTATGGACAGCTTAAGCACTTGGCCATCATACAACAGAACTAAGCAGATGCCTCAGCATAATCCTGCCCTGTATAAGTTCTTGTATTACAGGGTGTTCTGTCAATGACCCTACTGCATTTTGAACCACAAAGTCCTGTTTGGGGAGAACACAACGGCAGGGAATGACCACAATCAATTCTGGTTTTAGATGCTTAGAGAGTCACCTTTTAAAAAAAGGAATAAAGGAATCAGTAGAATTTAATCTCAATTCCCAAAGGAATGATCTCCCAGTTGCAAATGTTTGACATCCTTTAAGGTTATTTTTAAAAGCTGTGTGACAGGTCTTCATAAGGAGGTGATCACAAATATTCCCCCTCTATCAGATAAATGGGGTGAGGATGGGGGAACTGCTCTAATGCCATACAAATGGCTATTTGGGGCTTGAGATACAATTTCCAGTGGGGATATTATACATGGATTCAAAAAGGGACATCTCTTCCACTATTGGCTGGAAGTGAAGTTGTTATTCTCTAAAAATTCTACAATGCATGGTAGCTCATGCCTGTAATCCCAGTACTTTGGGAGGCCGAGGCGGGTGGATCACCTGAGGTCAGGAGCCCTGTCTCCACTAAAAATACAAAAATTAGCCAGGCGTGATGGCGGGTGCCTGTAATCCCAGCTACTTGGGAGGCTGAGGTAGGAGAATTGCTTGAACCCGGGAGGCAGAGGTTGCAGTAAGCTGAGATCTCGCCATTGCACTTCAGCCTGGGCAACAGAGCGAGACTCCATCGCAAAAAAAAAAAATTCTACAACACCAAAAGTGACTCCCATTAGAATACCATTGTTTTTGCAAAAGGTCAATGAGAAAAGTGCAATATTTTCATATATTATTTTGCCATTAACAGATTGCTGCATGAACATTTCTAAATATTATTTTATGTAATATGTGATTTCAAATGTGTGTAATTAAATTATGAAATCAAACGGTAGATGTAAGACTATTTTTTCTGTATCCCTAAAATTTATATATTCAAGTGGCCAAAAAGCATTTTTGGAGATTTTCTTGCTGAGAAACTGTGAGATTATCTTATTTTCCATGTTTGCTTTATATTTAGACACATATGGTATTGCCTACCCCAGGAAAGTGGGATGTTAATACTTAAAATTAGTGGTTTTCCCTCACCTATTATAGAGGGTAGTCACAAGGTATATTACAGGGGTTGGGCAGGGGAATCTGCACCTGTGGGAACATGGTTGAGACTGTTGCTACTCACATTTTGTTTTATAAATTATCCCACATGACATATTTCTTTTGGAACTTAATACCAAGAAAAAAGCATGCCTTTCAAAATTGGTATATTTCTACCTTTATGATAAAAAGTAATTTGTAAAGATCTTATTTCCCTTTTTACTTGGCCTACTAGGAAGCTCTGAGCTAACCCTAATGACGGCATAGGGAAACTAGCCTAGATGAACAGCTCTTTCACTTTGTAGTTAAATTTGCTTCTTTTGCTCAGTGCCTTCATTTTCTGTTTCTACTTTTATTTTAAAATGTAGATTCATATATTCAAAGCACTGACATCCATTATTAAAAGCTACTTTATTACATAGTTAACACCTCAAAGATATGGAGAATATAAGTATCTCCCAAACCAAGCAGATTTATAAGAAAACAGAGCATCTACCCCTATGCCCTGGGAACACTCCAGTCTTGTAGCACCAAGCGGCAGGGAGAGCATGAGGGTAAGAATGACCCCAGGGTTGTTCCTTGGAGGCCTGCTGTGCCTTCGGTCTGCAGTGAGAGGACAAAGGGACCTCTGCACTGATGGAGTAGAGCCCAAGGGAGCCCAGATGGTCACCCCTCAGAATCTGAAGGAATACTGTCTGTCAATGCTGCTTCCTGGCTCCCTGTACCTCTACCCACATTCCCCAGAATTGCAGTTTCTCCCTTCAAATGACCAGTGTTCTCCCTTCAAATGACCTGAGAAAGAATGAAAATGAGGGTGGCTGGCCTGGTGCCGTCACTCACTCCTGTAATCCCAACAATTTGGGAGGCCAAGGCGGGAGGATCATCACTTGAGCCCAGGAGTTCAAGACCAGCCTGGGCAACCGAGCAAGACCCTGTCTCTCTTTTTCTTTTTTCTTTCTTTCTTTTTTTCTTTTCTTTTCTTTTTCTTTTTTTTTGAGACGGGGTCTTGCTCTGTTGCTCTGGCTGAAGTGCAGTGGCGCAATCTTGGCTCACCGCAACATCTGCCTCCTGGGCTCAAGAGATTCTCCTGCCTCAGCCTCCCGAGTAGCTGGGACCACAGATGCACGCCACCCCACCTGGCTAATTTTTGGTAGAGACAGGGTTTCACCACATTGGCCAGGCTGGTCTTGACCTCCTGAGCTCCAGTGATCCCCCCTCCTCGGCCTCCCAAAGTGCCGGGATTACAGGTGTGAGCCACTGCACCTGACCTGTCTCTTTCTTTAAAAAAAAAAAAAATAGAAAGGAAAGATGGGTGAACTTGGGCAACATGCCACAACCTCGCCTTTACGAAAATTACAAAAATTAGCCAGGCATGGTGGCACACACCTGTGGTCCCAGCTACTTGGGCAGCTGAGGTGGGAGAATTGCCTGGGCCTGGGGAGGTAGAGGCTGCAGTGAGCCGTGGTCTCACCACTGCACTCCAGCCTGGGCATAAGAGGGAGACCCTGTCTCAAAAAAAAAAAGAAGAAAAAGAAAAAGAAAAGAATAGGGGTAACCTTCCTATAACACTGAGGGTCGGACTCTGAGGGGCCCTCTCCCACCTAGGCTGTTAAGGATCTGAGGAGACCCTGTCAGGCTGCACTCATGCATTGGAGGGAGAAATGACCCCCATTTTGGATGGAAGCTCATGGCCTCAAGAGCTTCCACAGGGCTCCATTTTGTACAATCCACTCAGGAACTACTTTTCAGGGTGTACCACGCTCACCACAGTATCCTGGGGTGGGCAAGTGACCACCCCTCACTTTCTTGGGCCATGAGTCACTTTCTGTGAGGGCTGCTTGGCCTGAGCCTGCTATGGCCATGGTTGCCACACCTGTGGAGAGCTCACCTGAGAAAGAAGCCCGTGTGGAGGAAAGCAGCTCTGAGAGAAGGGAAGAGACAGATTCCCCAATAATCATTTGCAGGCCTGGATTTAGACATGCCTGAAGGCGCCTACCCTTGGACTTTTCAATTATGTCAGGCAAAATACACAAAATAGGCATTTTTGCTTACTTCAGTTTAAGTTAGGATTGTGCCTTTTATAACAGAGTTCTAACTAATGACCCCTAATACTCATCACTCACTCACTCATCCAACAAGTGTTCTGGGTGCACCCTTTGTGTACCGAGCACTGTGCTGGGCACAAAGGCTGCCCCATTCCACCCAGAGGGATGGGGCGGGGTCAGGCCCATGGCTTAGGTATCAGGAATGAAACAAACCACTTTCCAAAGACCATTAATGCTCGTTGTTCAAAAATAAAGCAATATTTGCCTTCCTCGCCGTTAGCTCCGATTCTGCAGTGGGAAACAAGATCTTTTCTTTCTCTGCTCCTTGTTGGCTGTCTTACATATGGCCCTTTGATGATACATCCTTATCTTGATGGGTCTACAGGTGATGAATAACCAAATACATTCAACAGTTCCTCAGACATTCACTGAGTGCCATCTGTATGCAAGGCCTTGAGCTAAGTGTATGAACCCTCGGGACAATGTCTTCTGCAGATACCACTCCCAGAGAAAACAGAACCAGCCCACGGCAGGGCACACCATACATGGTGTACTAGCCATAAGGAGGCATTCCCAAAGGCAAGGCTCCCTTTTTCAGGGAACTAGGATGGAGGGGGCGGCTCAGCTTCATGGACTCTGGGTCTGGAGGTTCCTGTTAACTCCTGCTGGAGGAGCTGGGCTGAGGGTAGGAGATCCTTGTCTGACCTTAGCCCCACCAATGTCCAGCAGAGCGACCTTGGGCCAGTCACCTCCATTTCTTATTTATAAGATCAGCGTTGAATTCACTGACCTCATCCTTCTGGTTCCTTCCTATATTTTGTCTCTGTTCTTTTACAGTCTCTAGATGATACAAAATTCATACAGGTCCACAATCCCTAAGCTACCATTTTCATATCCCAAATGCTCTGAAATCCAGAAATTCTTTTTGGGGGCACAGGGCGGGGGGAGACTTACTTGGCAGCGAACGCTGGCCTGAACTGACATGAGGCTATTTATAGTCTTTATTATCCCAGTTAGTGTGAATATTTATACACTCCACCACAGGAATATTAATGGGTTTACAGGGTGCTGAGCCAGGCTCCACTAGGAATGTTCTGTAATATACAAAAGAGGCATCACATTGCACATTTAAAAAAAAATTTTTTTTTTAGTTCTCTAGAACTTCTGGCCCCAGCAATTCTAAGTAAGGTTTTATGGATGTGTGCTAAGATCACCGTGCCTGCAGCCAAGGTAAACTGCAAGGATCCATGAAGAAGCCAGCTTGTCTCCCAGCTTGTCCAACCTCCACCTTTCTTGTCCCATGACCCTGTCTCCCAACCTTTGTGAATAGCATTGTCCCTTGTCTATACAATTCCATCTAGGCTGGACATGCTTGTCTGATAGTGGTTCTAGCTAGGACTATTTCTGGTTGCATTTTTCCTTCATGAAAATATTCCCTTCCCTTTGGGGCCCTGTTATCTGCAAAGGATCAGGAGCTGATGAAATAGAGTAAGTCATATAAAGAATGGACAAGCCTATTAGTTCACCTTCCATGGATGAAATATCTACATTTGTAACAGATGTATTTTTTTTCACCTTTTATTCTTCTTTTTCTTTCTTTCTTTCTATTTTTTTTTTCTTTTGACAGAGTCTCACTCTGTCGCCCAGGCTGCTGGAGTGCAGTGGTGCAATCTTGGCTCACTAAAATCTCTGCCTCTTGTACATAAGCCTCCCGAGTAGCTGGGATTATAGGCACCTGTCACCATGCCGGGCTAATTTTTGTATTTTTGGTAGAGATGGGTTTTCACCATGTTGTCCAGGCTGGTCTTGAACTCCTGACCACAGGTGATCTGCCTGCCTCAGCCTCCCAAAGTGGTGGGATTACAGGCATGAGCCACTGCACCCAGACTACTTTTTTGTTCTTAATTGTGGTAAAATACACAACTTAAATTCTTACCATCTTAACATTTATTTATTTATTTATTTATTTTATATTATATTATTTATTTTTTATTTTTTTATTTTTGAGATGGAGTCTCACTCTGTCACCCAGGCTGGAGTGCAGTGGCCTGATTACAGCTCACTGCAGTCTCGAACTCCTGGGTTCAAGCAATCCTCTCGTTTCAGCCTCGTGAGTAGCTGGGACTACAGGCATGAGCCACCACACCCGGGTAACTTTGTAATATTTTTGTAAAGATGAGGTCTTGCTATGTTGCCCAGGCTGGTCTCAAACTCCTGGCCTCAAGTGATCTTCCTGCCTCTGCCTTCCAAAGTGCTGGGATTACAGGCATGAGCCACTGCGCCCGGACTATCTTAGTCATCTTTAAGTGCACAGTGCAGTAGTGTTCAATGTATTCATGTTGTGCTAATCTTCAGAACATTCTCATACCTAATACACAACAACTCCCCATTTCCCCCTCCTCCTCGCCCCTGACAAACACCATTCTACTTTCTGTCTTTATGAAGCTGACTACTCTAGATGCCTCATGGAAGTGGAATCACACAGGAGTTGTCTTTTGGTGATTGGCCTATTTTACTCAGCTTGATGTCCTCAAGGTGCATCCATGCAACAGGATCTCTCTCTGTCTCTCTGTCTCTCTGTCTCTCTGTCTCTCTCTCTCTCTCTCTCTCTGTCTGTCTCTCTCAGTCTTTCTTTTTAAGATGGAGTCTTGCTCCATCACCAGGCTGGAGTGCAATCATAGCTCACTGCAGCCTTAAACTCCGGGGTTACGTGATCCTCCGTCCTCCCGCCTCAGCCACCCGAGTAGCTGGGACTACAGATGTGCACCACCATGCTCAGCTAATTTTTTAATTTTTTTGTAGAGATTGGGGGTCTCCCTAAGTTGCCCAGGCTAGTCTTGATCTCCTGGCCTCAAGCAATCCTCCCTCCTTGATCTCCCAAAATACTAGGATTACAGGGCATGAGCCATCGTGCCCAGCCAGGATTTTTCCTCTTTCTAAGACTAAACAACATTCCATCGTATACAGCACATTTTGCTCCTCCATTCATCCATCATGGGAACCTGGGTTACTTCCACCTTCTGGCCATTGTGACTAATGCTGCTATAAACATAGGGGCACTCTAACATGTTTCTAAACCTCTCAATGTACACCCCCTTATGAGTAGAGCATTTTGATCCCATCTTTCTCTGCCATTATAACCCCACAGAGAAAGGGAAAGCAATGTTGGCTAGAGGGAGAAGGAGTTTCCCCAGAAGAGAGGAAGGGAGAATCTACCTTCTCTGCCCCATGGATTCTAGAAAGAGGAAGAAGGCTCACCTCAGTATCCACACTACCCTCCCAGGGAAGGTGGAAGAGAAAAGAAAGATGAATGTTCATGGGCATGGGGCTTGAACTTCCCTACCTGAACAAACATCCAGAAGTGGGCAGACTCTTTAGATTCCAGTGGGTAGAGTCGGGAAGGTTGTTGGGCTGTGGGAATGGTGCATGGGACTTGGTGGCTTGCCTTCCGGGACTTGGCAGGAGATGACAACAACGGTCACTTCTGAAGTGTCTTGGGCAGCAGTGTAGCAGCAGTAAACAGTGGCTGGGAAGATAAGCGTGAGCCAGTGCCCTTGGCTTTTTGCAGCAAAAAGTTCAGGGCACGATAGGGCAGAAGATGCTTTAAGCCCTGATGGATGAACAGAAGCCTGGAGTCAGGATGAAAAAGTCCCATGCATGGGGACCATACCACCATGGGCAAATGACCAGGCCACAGGCTGCAGCAGTGGAAACTAAGATAGCCCTAAAAGACAAAAAGGGGCTGGTCACCCCTTCACAGCAGGGAGCAGATTCCGGCAGTCACACTGCCACAGGCTCAGGCGATCATCCTGCAGATCTCACGAGTATTCAAAGTCCCCTCTCCCCACTGCCTTGAAGACACAGTCAGCACCTGTCTCCACACACAGCCATCACTCTTTAGGAAGGACAGAGGAGGGGCAGAGCAGTCCCTAAGGAGACTGCACCTCCCAATAGGGACTCTTTAACGCAGCCTGGAGAGAATCTGACTATTACATTGCAAGGAGACAGAGCCTAGTAGGTGCCATCGGTGCCATGTCCAGGTCTCCTGGACCAGTTGGTGCACCCAGCTGCTACCAGTGTTGCGGGGATCCTCAATGTGTGGTCGTGGCTTTCTCTGGACTGTCACCTCTGCTGTGGAAGCTGCTACACCTGGAGACACCTGGGAGGTTGCAAGGCCCAGCCCCCTGCCTGAGGGCAGCTAATGGCCTGTGGATGCAGAAGCACAAAACCCTAACTCCCTTGTCTCAAGGTGGAGCCAACTGTCTGGTACCATTCCGGCTCCAGAGCCCCCCAGGGGGTCAGGCAGAAGCTGAGTGCCCCGGTCCACACCTCTCAGCTCCTCCCCTGCCCTCTCCTGCTTCCTTCACCAGATCAGGGGCACTGGAACCCAGGTCTCAGGCTCTGCTTCCAGGGAACCCCACCCAACACATACACAATTTGCAGCTACTCTGTTCTTACCACATTGTGTGGAGGTGCCTAAGAATAAAGAATCGTATTTTCTTTCTACGGGTAAGTGTGGTGAGAGTGAATCTGTAACTGACTCCACTGTGTAGTTAAACAATGTCTTCAGGCAAAAGTGACTCTCATGAGGGCTTTACAGGCCCTGGAGGGGATCCCGGGGAAGGCCATCTGGGGGCAGGCAGTGGCTCCACGCTGGCCTTTGCCTGCAGGACGGTTGCTGTGCTGATCTCTAACCCAGACCTCCCAGGAGGTTTGTTCTCCGTTCCCACCAGAGTAGTGTTGCCAGATTTAGGTCATAAAAATGTCAGATGCCCAGTGAAATTTGAATTTCAGATAAACACTACATAACTTTTTAGTATAAGTATGGCCCAAGTATTTCCCAGACTGTACTTATACAGAAGGGGTTTTTTCTTGTTTATCTGAAATGTAAATTTCACTGGGCATCCTGATTTCATCTGGCGGCGCCCCTGCCCCCGCCACAACATTCCCACACAGTCTGACTCAGCAGAAGCCCCCAGATCTGCCCACACACCCAGCCCTGGGCTGCCAGGGAAGCTGCAAGGGTCCGAAGTTCTTTCTGCTGGGATTCCACTCCTGGCTCAGCCGCCGTTAGGCCGGCCGGTTATTCTACCCACTCTGGATCTGATGAAAGCCACAGACTGTTGAGACTCAAAGCTAAGGTGGAAACAGGATGATAATACCCAGCTTGGGAGATCACTGCAACAGCCTGTCACTCAGAAGTCACCTGGGAGGCAAGCACTAGTCTCGATGTCAGCTTGTCCCTGCTCACATGGAAAGAAGTCTGGTGCCGGCCTGGGCTCACCCCGGGACTAGAAACAGAATAAGGATCACAGGCAAGCAGGAGAAATGGAACCAAACTGAGCTGGCGAGTAAGGGGGCTCACGGTAACCGAGCACCTACTACATGTCTGCGTCTGTATGGCCATTGTCACACAGAGTCCTCAAAAACAGTTCTGCAACGTTAGAGAATTTGTCCTATTTTAAGAGATGTGAAAATGGAGGCCCAAAGAGGCAAAGGGGGCCATCTATCTAGTAAAAGGCGGTGATAAGCTACAGGCTGAGGTCTGGGTGGTTCCAAAGCCCAGGTCTTCCCTCTCCAGGACAGGAGTCAGAACAACAAGGACAGTTTTAGCAGATGCTGTCCCTGCCTTGCCTATGTCCCCCCAGGGCTCACGGTTTCCATGGGGGGCTCTTCGCCCTGCAAGTGGGCAGGGCTGGGGACAAGACACCCTGGGAGCAGCCCTCGGCCAGGATGTGAGTAGGTGGGTAAGTATCCAGCCCCACACCCCTCAGGTGGCACAGCTCTGGGGCCTGTCCCACATTAGGTGATATCCAGACATCCCCAGCCGGAGGGAGCCCCCAGTGCTCATGGCAGTAACTGCTCAAGACCACCTTCCCTTTCCGGTCTCACATCCTCACTCCCTTCCTCATGGGACCAGGAACCCTTTCCATATCAACTACTTGCACTGCAGTTAGATTATCAGGTCAGCAACCGGGAAATCCACCTAAGAAAGCAGCTCATGCTTATCCAGGCTTACCAAGGCACCGTGCTAAGCTCCGCACCAAGATCATCTCATTTCATCCACCCACCTGCCCTTGGGATGAGATAGGTTCTATGATTATGCCATTTCACAGATAAGATAAATTAACTGACCTATGGCATTGCCAGGCCTCCAACCGAGTGGGCGTCAGCCTAGTATCTGTGTTCTCAACCACTGAGGTATTAATCAAGGCTTCCATTGAGCTTCTGGGCAATCATTTTCTCTCCTTCTAGCTTTGGACTGACTTCCTCTGCTTGGGTGCAAATATAAACAGGGGACGCAGCAGTCGGCTGCCCCAAAACAAGGGGCCATCTTGTGTACAGGTGGAGCTGTGCAGTGGTGCAGTGTTTTAAGCATTGCCTTCATTCCACTCATAGGATACTGAAGGCCCACGTGCCATGTATTCACCTCCCGTTCTTTGCTGGACAGAATGCCTCTCCCAAGATTTAATTTTCCTTCATTCCTCTGCTCTCACATTTTGTGCGTCCTGCCCTTGCCTGCTGGGCCTCAGCACGGTGGTTCTGGAGCCTCCTAAGGACCAAGGCAGCTGAGTTCCTCCAGCCCTCCAGGTCCACATGTCTCCGGATATGCAGGTGTGAGTATGTGCATCTCTGAGTCTCAGTTCAGAAATCCACTCTAAGTGACTTGCCTGATCTTCCCAAATGCAAAGACCTACTTAAGACCCTTTCAAAAGAAAGCTAGGCTTGTTGGCTCTGGCTTCGGAAAAGGGGCCTGAGCAAGAGTTCTATCTGTCTGATTTGTCTCCATTCAAAGCCAAATTCTCAAGGTTCTAAAGAAAGGATTTCCCAGATTGTCATTGCTTTCATTGATTGCATTATCACCTGAGCAGTATCTTGCAGAGACTACAGATAGGAGTTTCAGTAATTTCTAAATAGCTTTTGGTGTTTTATAACATCAGAAGATAAGCTTGCCATTTGTAAACATGGCCTTGGACAAACAGCATACACATATTCCTTAGGAGGAAAAGAATCTGAGTTTCTGGGCCTGGGAAAGGTGGTGTTCTGCCTCTACTAAGGGTCGGTTTCAACACTGGATTGTGGGGAAAGAGTTTAAGTTGGAAAAAAGATCTCAGTTTCAATGATCTTCTTAAAATCAGCCACCCTTTGAGCATCTATTAGAAGTTCAAATCATGGGTTGCAAATGAAAAAGCCAGAGGGACCAGGCAAATTAAAAAAATAAAGCAGTGAAGAAAACAGTGCAAGTGGCAAATGAGGACCAACATTGGACATCCACTGGGGAGGTCACAAAAGTGCTATGGACTGTGTAGCTGACTGTGGCCCCACACACCCCATCTAAAGGAGGCCACCCATTTCTGGAATGTGGGTCCCACGTGACTGGATCTTGTGAGTCTTTTCAAGAGGAGCCCAACATTTAGATTTTTATGTACTAGTACCCAATTTTTAAATGTTGGGAAATCATTCAAATATTCATAATGCTATGTGGACCCAACAAAACAAAGCCATGCCACAGTTTGCCTCTCCTGCTATGCACCTTCCTTCAGGAAAAATGTCCCCTTGCATATATAAATACAATTTGACATCATATTTCAGGCTTTTGTGGATCAGGGATCTCAGGTTTTTTTCTGTTCGTTTTTGTTTTTTTCAGACATATCACTTTGTCGTCCA
>NW_012102055.1:2481911-2505115 GCF_000951045.1 Mandrillus leucophaeus | reverse complement strand
CCTTGTGATCCACCCGCCTTGGCCTCCAAACAAAGTGCTGGGATTGCAGGTGTGAGCCACCACGCCCGGCCAGGATTTTCATCCTTAAAGCATCCCTGGTGAAGCTTTGATTTCCAGTGCTTGCAAACCCATCTGAAAGTGCCAAGATGTGGTCCCTGGTCTCTGCCCTCTGCGTGGCCCTTGGGTGTTGGTGGCATTTAGATGTTGATCAAGTCATGCCTGGCCCGGGCTCTGCTCTAGAGGTTTGGATATGTATATTCCATCCTGCTCACAGCGTCTACTTTCCTGCATGGACTTTGGATAGAGTTACCTGGAAATGACCAAAGATACACATATGCCATCCCTCCTTCTTTGCAGAGAAGATGAGAAAGCCCTTTGCACTGATCTGCACTCTGAGCCACTGCCATCTGCTCATTGAATGCTCCGCCTCTCTTAGTGGCAGTGAAGAGGCAGAAGGAACCACAGCTGGCTGGACCTGTGTTTGATCTTGGCTTTACCCTTTACTTGGTGGATCTGTTCCTACCTCTCCATTCCTGCCATCACTTAAGGATACCCTACCACGGATGTGCTAGGTGTCTTGCTAATTCACAGACATCTTATTTAATCCTCAAAACAAAGCTATGATGTGGGAACGTATCTGAGTCTCATTTGCCAGACAAGGAAGTGGAGGCTCAGACAGTTTAGTAACATGTCCAAGATCATGTACTTGGCGAGGAGAAGAGCCAGAGCTTGAATCCTTCGTGTTTAGCTCATACCCATGAGTTCAGCCAACTAACCAACAGCTACTTTTCTCTTCTTGATCTATATGGGTCATGATAATCCCCAGCCCGGGTCACTGAGTGGCTTAGATTGAGTTCATATGAAGTGCTCAGATGAATGAGGGTCTCAAAGGTAATGTTGCTATAACAGTCGCCCTCATGTCAGCACACCCCAGCCCTGATCGACAATCTCTCCCTATATTTAAAGTGTGTGCTTGGCTCTAGGAACCTTCCTTTCCCTCCACCCTTCAGCCTGGCACTCTTGGTGTCTGTCTGTGCTGACTCTCCGGATTTGGCCAACCTTCAAGCCCCTTCAACCTCATCAATGCCGTCACCTTGCCAGTTGGGTGGCTGTGTTTTCCTAAGTACAGACCCCTGTGGTTTTCTGTGCCTCTCAGTAGTTCCCTCAGGCATGCAGCAGTGAGGGCCATGTCCCAGGCAGGGGTTGGGCACTCTGGGTGCCCATGGGCCCTCGCAGGAGCAGTGCTGTAGAAGCCCACAAACCCTTATGCAGGGATATGTGGGACAAAGGAAAACGCACACACTCCAGACAGCAGGAGCACAACCAGGAGGACAGGGCTACCCTGAGGTACAAACAGATGCTTCTGCAGAGCATGAAGTATGTCTCAGCACAGCATTTGGGGTAATCCCAGGATGAACTAGTTGCATAACCTTGCCCAAATCACTTTCCCTTCTTGGCCTTAGTTGCTTCATCTATAAAATGGGGAGGAACAGAGTTAGGTTACTAATTTTCCAAACAATGGTCCCTAGGCCTCCCCCATTCTCGGGGATTCACAATGTACACCAGCCTATTTACGGCTCTGAAAAGTCCTGTAAAGCAAGGAAACTGCTGACCTGGCCTAGCCCATTGTCTTTTACCTTTCCTAGACCAGACAGCCTTTCAAGTAACATCAGTTAGCTTCCCTTGAACCAGTGTTCTGTGGAACATGCGTTGGCTAATTTCCAAGATTCTTCTGGTGCTAAAGATCTTTAATTCGACAGCCCCTCTAAGTCTGTGCTAGGGGTCGGGAGGCCTGGTTAGCTGTGGGCCCTCTGGAATTTATGAGTTTCCTTCCCTCTGCTTTCTCAGCCATCACACAAGGACTCCAACACCTGTTCTCATGATCAACTGGGACAATTTTTTAGCTTCCTAACTGCTCTCTCTTCTCTCCAATTTTACATGGAGAATCACCTCTTCCTGCTTTCATCCAATGTGGCTTGGGTGGGGCCAGTCTCCCATTTGGCTCCAGGGATACACACATGACCAGGCCTGGCCAATGAGGTAACACATCCTCCTGGCCACAATGACTGCATCATTGTGAACACATGACCTCAGCTGAGCCAGCCAGAGAGAATCCTGGCACTTTTGCCAGAAAGATTAGGCAAGAAGTGGTGCCCCCTTCTTGCTGGGGTTGCTGAGTGAGTGTTCGTCTCTTCTTTCACTTGTGGGGGATCCTGTCAGAGAGATCCTGGTGATGCAGAACTGGAGATGGTGACAAATAGTTTCTTAACAACATCATTTGAGGGCCTAGATACAGCCAGTCCTGAAGCCATATATGCTCCAATCAATCCTTTGCCTTTTAACTAGTTTGAGTTTAGTTTCTAATCCTAACTGAAAGAGCCCCATTCCACCACGATGAGAACTAAATGTTAAAGAAGGAAGGGGCCTTAAAGCCTGGTAAATAAAGCAAGACATGAGAAGTGCTTGGGAGGTAGAATGGGACAGTTACCCCATGGCATCATGTGGGCACAAGTCCAGATGCCAGGGAAGAAGGGACCGATCATGTAGACCTCAGCAACAATGGGTAACGCTTAACGCGAAGAAGTGATGTCCACTCTAGAAGTGGAATTGGGGCCCTGCAATGTCAAACCTAAGCACAGGTTCAGATAGGATGCGTTCTAATACAGCCTTGCTACTCCACGTGCAGCCTGTGGGCCTGCAGCTCTGACGTCTCTTGGAGTTTGTTGGGAATGCAGAATCTCAGGCTCCACTCCAGACCTACTGAATCTGCATCTTAACCAGACCCCAGATGGCCCATGTGCATGATCAAAGCTGAGAAGTACCACCACAGCATTGTTGAAGTGACTGTGTAGTGTGTCCATAGATCCCTTCCTGCTGATATGAACATGCTGCCAACCCACCAGGAGGTGGACAGTTTCCCCTCCCCTTTTATCTAGGCTCTCACCCTGTGGCTTAGTTAGCCGGGTAGAAGGTGATGAAAATGGTGCTGCCAGTTCTGCGCCTGGTAGCCTCTGCTTCCTCTTTCAGAAGCCAGCTGGGTGCGGTGGCTCACACCTGTAATCCCAGCACTTTGTGAGGCTGAGGCAGAGGCTTGAGGTCAGGAGTTCGAGATCAGCCTGGCCAACATGGTGAAACCCCATCTCTACTAAAAACACAAAAATTAGCTGGGCATTGTGGTGGGCACCTGCAATCCCAGCTACTAGGGAGGCTGAGGCAGGAGAATCGCTTGAACCCAGGAGGCAGAGGTTGCAGTGAGCTAAGATCATGCCACTGCACTCCAACCTGGGCAACAGAGCAAGACACCGTCTCAAAATACAACAAAAAGTCAGCCTACTTGCCCTGAGACCTCCATGCTGTGAGAAAACCCAGACGAACCGCATAGAGATGTTTCCTGGAGGGCCCAAAAGTCCCAGCTGTGTGAGTGAGGCCTTCTTGGGCCACCCCGTCCAGCCCAGCCCCCAGCTGAGTGACCCTCACTGACACAATGTGGAACTGAGTCCTGCTCACATTCCAGACCCAGAGAAGTGGAAGAAATACGAATCTTTGCTGTTCCAGGCCACTATGCTTGTGTTATTTTGTCACACAGCAGAAGTTACTGGGGCTGTGACTGTCTTTCCTCCTCACTGAAGGAGGGGGCTGTCCTGCAGAATGTTCCTGCACTCTGAGAACCATACTGAGCACTTTCTGCCTGTCAGGCACTGTTCCAGGCACAGAGATGGAGTGGAAGAGGGCAGACTGCATCCCTGCTCTGGTGAAACTGGGATTCGTATCCAGTTTCCAGGGAGAGGGCAGTAGACAAGAAAACAGACAAACACGATAACTTCAGAGAGATAAGGAGAAATTTGGAATGGGGCTGAAGACACTGTTAGATAGAATAGGGAAGGTCTTTCTGAAGACACACACTTGATCCAAGGCCCTCCTGTTGAACAGGAGCAAGCCATAAAATGATCAGAGGAAAAAGCGATGCTGGCAGAGAGAACAGCAAATGCAAAAATCAAAAAGTGCAGGAGGTCTGGCAGTGAAGGCAGAGGGAAAGGGAGAGCCAGGAGAGGGGAATGAGATCAGAGATGAAGTCACAAAAGTCAGCAGGGGCCAGAGCAGCAGCGTCTACCACACCAGCCACCAGCCACCCACGGCTCTGTAATCTAAGCTTCCATTTAAACAACAAGTGCAACTCCTCAGCCCCGCTGGCCACATCCCAAGTGCCCAGTGGCCCTGTGTGGCTAGTGGCTATCATATTGGGCAACACAGAGACAGAATATTCCCGTGACGGTTCTGCTGGCTGAGATGGCTATAGAATAACTCAGAAGCAGATCAGAACCAGAGTTCAAGGTCAGACCATGTGCTCTTGGGCTTAGTATTCCATTAAATTTCTGGACGTTCCAGTTTTCCCCAGGGTTAAATGAGGCTTTTGCAGCCTGACAGTGAGTCCAAATTATCCACAGCAAGAAGCCAAGTCCACAGACAGTTGCACATGGGTCCTACCCAAGGAACATCATCAGCAAGGCCTCGTCCATGGAAACTGGCGGCAGAGGTCTGTGTAACTGACTTCTTTGCAACCTCATTTAAGTTGCCAATTGGGGCTCCCTGATGTGAAAAAAGAACAGAGCATGGCTACTATTTCAGGGCACCACGCAGAAGGGAGAGTGCCACAATTAGCCGAAGCTGCTTTCGATTAGCAGATTTTCTCCCTTGGTGTATAACATCTGTCTGTGTATAGACATCGCTCCATCTTGCCCTGTCAGAGTGAGGGGCTGGGCCAGTGAACCAGGCAGGCCTACAGGGAGCTCAGCATCCATCAGGACAATGTCCAGGAGGGGCTGGAAATAGGCACTGTGGAACTTGGCATGTCAGTGGCAGTTTGTCTTAGGAAAAAGCTAAGAAAGGAGTGTGCTTCCTGCTTCCTTGCACAAGCTAGGAGGCGGCAGATGGAGACAGAAGTTTTCCTTGGGGTTGGAAAGACCTGCTTTGTCATGTAGTATTTATGACATCTCCACAAGTACCTGAACCTCTGGGGTGGTTACCTAACCATGCTTATCTGAGAAATGGGGCCGATGACACCCACCTCATGGAGTTGGGGAGGAGTATGTGAAATAATCTCTGGAAACACACTTGACATGCAGTAGGTATTCTGTAAATGGTGACTGAATCATAATCTTGATAGGAAAGAACCAGGTGAACGAGAGAGATGGGCATGGGGGTGTTTGATCAGCACTCAGACCTGGCTCCTCCATTTGTTCAGTCAACACAGGTTAACTCTGCAGATTGGCTCTGGAGCCTTGGAAAACTCCCTCAACCAGTCTAGGTTCCTCTTTCCTACCTGGGGCCCGTAGCTGATCTCTGTGGTTCTTTGCAGTTCTCCTTGCCTAACAGAAAGTTTGCAGCTGCCCTTAAGGCGTGACTCATCTGAGTTCAATCGCAGAGGCTGGGCAAAGTGCTAAGACCCAGAATCCTACAATCTGGGATTTGGAAACGGCCTTTAAAGATCTTTTGGTCCAGCTACCAGGTGATGACAAGAATCCCATTCCCTTCCATGCTGACTGAAGAACCGGGGCCCGCACACTCTTGCTGCCTTGCAAAGCAGCCCATTCTCTTTTCAGAGAGCTCTAATGTTGGGGATGGTCGATAGAGAGTGAATGCGTGCTCCAGGTTAATGGCCCTCTTTAGAAGTGCCACCAGCACAGAACAGTCTTCAGTTTCTGTGTCTGTAGAATGAACCTGAGAACACCTGCTTCACACAGGTCGGAATTAAGAGCGACAACATAGGTGGCGGGTCTGGCATGGGAGGTTCAGCGTTTGCTCCCTTTCTCCTTTCCAAATTAAACCTGCTGCAGGACGCGGACCACAGGTTGCTCTAGCACTGGCCCCTCTACTGTCTTTTTCCCTTTTCCAGTGGGGCCTAACCTGGGCTAAAACGTTCTTAGCATGCTTGGTGAACCATTGGCATCTTAGACTTGTGTGTGAAGCAGAGGTTGGCTTCAGCCCATCACATATAAAACTAAGGAGGAATGGCAAACCCTAAAGGTAAAATATTTCTCTGATCCCCCCACCCCCACCTCCCTTTCTACCTTACAGTCAGGGAGAGCTAGGAGCCTTCTCAAAATCATGGGGTCCCTACAGAAGCCACTCCTTCGTGGGAGAAGGGACTCAGCTGCAGCTGTGTGGACGTGTTGGCACTCACAGATGGTGAATGGACTATGGACAGACTGTGGGAAAACACGAATGGGCCATGGTGGGGAAGGCAGCTGTACCTCCTGGGGCCCAGAACAGGTCCCCACTGTTTGCTGTAGAAGACCTTGGGCCTCAAACCACCCTCGACCAAGTGCAGGTGGCCCATATGGAAAGAGCCAGCATCCTCTTTGAGAGATGGCTTTGGCGTCTGTCCCCATCCCCCCACCTTAGATTTTGCCCGCTTTCCTGGTGTTCTAATCCATCTACTCATTTCCCGTCACCATCCCAAAGCTCTCTTGCTGTCCTGAAACGAAAGGAAGCGATTTGATATACAAGCGGGTCACCGGGAGGTGGAGATTTAAAAACAGCCAAAGCAGGAAGGCCTTTTACAGAAAGGAAGGGCCGTCGTACACATTTTGGATGGGAGGTGGCTGCGTCAGCTACCTCTGCTTATCCCTGCTATGTGGTGTGTCATTTGGCCAATAGCTGTCCCTGACCTCAATTCAGGCTAGAAGTGATGCTCTAGTGAATTTGCCACCTGAAAGCCTGGCCTCTCTGCTCTGTCTATTAAGAACACAGGTGACCTTTGCCCAGGGAGCTGGTGCAGGTGGCAAGCTGAGTCTTAAGGGAGAAGAGAGTACCGCCTCCCACAGATGGTGACACAGCAGGAAGAGGCTGGGAAGGGGTGTGTGCATCAGGGCAGTCAGCTTTCCTAGGAAGAGTTTGGGGCTTACCTGGCGAACCCCCAGCCACCAGTTTGGCCCATCTAAACCTGTGTGAGAATGAGACCCTAAAGTGCTAAGACAGCCAGCTGTTGTCTGTATCTCCTTCCATGCTGCTGGGGGAAGTTCTGAATACTCACCAGGTGCTCCTGACAAGCCAGTGGCAGCCGGCAGTTTGTCTCAGTCCCCTTGGATCTGGAACTGCAGGCCAGAGGTTCAGCTTATGTCCCAGGCCCATGGAGCAATCAGTCCCAAGATCCTGAATGGACTACATTGTGAGGTCACTCCACGGGTCAGGGGTGGGCACAGGAAGGGCTGCTGTGGCTGCTGGCATCAGGGCACAGGGCAGGGCAGGAGTGAGAGCCTCAGGCCTCTCCAGAAGAAATCGGCCTGTCTAGGTGCTGTTCTCAGCTGGGGTTGCTGGGAAGGAGTGAGGGATGTCTGCTGTACAGAAAACGTCAGCCTGGAAGACTGCTGATGAATCCATCCACTGCCACTTCCTGCCACAGTTTCTATTCTCACCCGGCCTGGGTCACTTCAGTGAAACCAAGTCCATCCTTCATACAGTTTTCCCGCACAAAGCAACTTCTGTGGGTACCCCCAGCTCCTTGCACATCTGCTGTGATGGACTTAAAATTCCAGGGCAGCTTTTTCTTCTACTAGTATACCCGTAATTTTCCCCTACTGCTCACCTGGTAGGGACTCAAGGAAAGAGAAGTAACTTAAATATTAACTCAGGAAAACAAGCAGAAATATAAATCCTCCCACCTTCAAGTTAAATTCAACACAGGTGTCCTCTAGGTTATCTTCTATAGCACATATGCCTGGCCTACTTTCCATTGTTGGTAATTGATAACTTGGTACAATGTATATTTACTAAGCCGAAAAAGAAAAGAAAAACTCAAAAAAGGGGGCAAAGTATAAAATGTTTCTGGAGGTTCCATCCCCTTTTGCCACTGGTGCTTGGGATTGGGGGTGGAGGAGTTCTAACCAAGAGCAAACGGCTTTGCTTTGGAAACTGTTGAGTGGCCCTAAATTTTAGAGTCCAAAACAGTGGATCTTAAACTTTAGGTTGCATTAGAATGACCTGGAAGACTTGTTAAAATACAGATTCCTGGGCCCCACTCCCAGAGTTTCTGACTCAGTAGGTCTGGGGGAGAACCCAATAATTCACATTTCTTACACATTCCCACATGACATTGAGGCTGCTTGCTCTGAGACCACACACTTTAAGAACATGTAAGGGTGCTGGTATCTTAGGTTTGATCCTGAAGTAGTATTGCCAACTGATGGCAGTATTCAGGGGTTGCTGGAGAATAAACAGGAGCTGTAGCTTTGGGACCAACGCTGGCTGGTCTCTCTGGGTTCAACCAGCACGCTTTACTGAGGATCTGTTCATTGCCAGAACTGAGCCATGTTTTGGGGAAGCACAACGGACATTGTCAGTGCCCTGCCCATAGCCTCTTGGCCTTACAACTTCACTGTACAAAGGTAGTCTGACTCCCAGCTACCAGCACCTGCAAATCTTTACTTGAGGGCTTTCACCAGCTGCTGGAGTCTACCCTGCCTACAAGCGGGCAGCTGCAAGTTCCAGAAGTTAAAGCCTCCCAGGCTTTAACTTCTCATTCAATGACTATTATGAGTTGGTAGATAAATACCCCAGCTCCCTCCCTGCTCAGGTGGAATAACTTGGAGTCATGTTCTGTACCATGGCCCAGAGGACCCACAGGACCCACCTGTAGGTGCCTATGGTAGGTCATTCTGTTGCTATAAAGAAATATCTGAGGCTGGGTAATTTCCAAAGAAAAGAGGTTTAATTGGCTCACAGTTCTGCAGGCTGTTCAGGAAGCATGGTGCCAGCACCTGCTTTGCTTCCAATGAGGCCTTAAGGAGCTGACAATTAGGTCTGAAGGCAAACAGGGAGCCAGTGTATCACATGGCAAGAGTGGGAACAAGGCATGGGAGGTACCACACACTTTTCAATTTTAAAAAAAAATTTTTTTTTGAGGCAGAGTCTCACTCTTGTTGCCCAGGCTGGAATGTAATGGCACGATCTTGGCTCACTGCAACCTCCGCCTCCCAGGTTCAAGCAATTCTCTTGCCTCAACCTCCAAAGTAGCT
Organism: Mandrillus leucophaeus; assembly: GCF_000951045.1. Lineage (NCBI taxonomy): Eukaryota > Metazoa > Chordata > Mammalia > Primates > Cercopithecidae > Mandrillus > Mandrillus leucophaeus. The sequence goes on along the minus strand of NW_012102055.1, from coordinate 2,496,101 downwards.
GGGATTACAGGCACCCACCACCACTCCCAGCTAATTTTTTTGTATTTTTAGTAGAGATGGAGTTTCACCTTTGGCCAGGCTGGTCTCAAACTCCTGACCTCAGGTGATCCGCCCATCCCGGCCTCCCAAAGTGTTGGGATTACAGGCATGAGCCACCGCTGCCAGCCAGGTACCACACACTTTTAAACAACCAGATCTCACAATAACTCACTATCATGATGACAGCACCAAGACATTCATGAGGGATCTGCCCCCAGGACCCAAACACCACCCACCAGGCCCCACCTCCAACATTGCGATCACATTTCAATGTGAGATTTGGAGGGGACAAATATTCAAACCATATCAGTGCCCACAGTGGCAGCTGGCTTGCTAACATACCCCACATTGCTGCCCATATCCCCTGCCTCACCTCCCCACTCCCCTTCCTGTGTTTCCTGGGATCAACTTGCAAATAAACTACTTCCACTCAAATCCTTGTTTCAGGGTCTGCTTCAGCGGGAACCCAAACTAAGACTTTATAAATAAGAAATGGTTTCTGTTCTTTATAAGTTCACATTTAGATGGAGAAAGTATATAAACTGGCTTGGCACAATTCAGAATGTCTGGGAACTGGTGAGTGTCAGGTCTCAGGGCAGATGGAGGTGTTCTGCTGGTTGGCCTTTGGAGTATCATCAAGAATGTCTTGAGAAAATACATGAACTGATATGCTCAGGGGGAGGCCTGGCAACCTGGCCCAAAGGCCTTTTCTTCCGTACAGGGAGTCCTGAATGCCCTACCTCCCAGGGGACTGATTTGCTACACAAACTCCACGTGCTTTCCACCTCCCTGGACAATTCCCCCTGGAATAACAATATTGAGGTGGAGCTAGCACCATATTAAATATGGCTCTTGTTCATGCTTTTCGGGGAGTTTCGGGTGCTTAGAGAAGGCCTGCTTGGGATATCTGCTGGCCTGTTAGGATTAATATGCTTTCCTAGGTGCTCTGCTCAATACCATACTATGCCCAGCCTCACACCTGCACTATGGTAGGATTAATCCAACTCTGCCATTGCTTTTGCAGTGGGCGTTAGTTTCTACCCTAACTCCTTCCACATTCTCCTCCCCATCATCATCATCATCATCATCATCATCATCATCATCATCACCATCAGATCTCTTAGAGATCCTGCTAACACACATACAATCCCAATGAAAACACCATATGGGGAGAAAGCACTCTTCAAGTCCAGTTCCCATTCTTCCAGTCAGACATGGCATGTACTGAAATTCTGGAATTGCCGCTGAAAAGATCCAGTCACTGCTTGGCTGGTCATTCACACAAATCATTCTTGGGCAACATGGCACCCAGCGTTCTTTTCCTCCACATTTCAACTTGGCTAGAGGAAGAATGAAGCCTACTGTACCAGAGCATGGCATCAATAACAATATCGATATTTTCAGTAATACCCAGGACTCAAAAAATTGCCTCAAACAGTCTTTAGCTCTGCCTCTAGACAAAGAATTACAACCATAAAAACACTTACCTCTGAAAAAATGTTCAACATTATTAGCAATAAGGGAAATGCAAATTAAAACCTCTACATGCTCACCAGAATGGCTAATATTAAAAAGAGCAACAATACTAAGTGTTGACAAAGATGTGGGGCAACTGGAACTCTCATATAATGTAATATAATATAACCACTTTGGAAAATTGTCTGGTAGTTTCTTATAAAATTAAACATAAAGAACTACCTCATGACCAAGGATTCTACTCCTGTGTAATTACCCAAGACAAATGAAAACACGTCTACAAGCTGGGTGTGGTGACTCATGCCTGTAATCTTGGTACTTTGGGAGGCCAAGGCAGGATGAGGCAGGAAGATTGTTTGAGTCCAGGAGTTCAAGACCAACCTGGACAACAGAGTGAGACCCTGCCTCTACAGAAAAATTTTTAAAACTTATCCAGGCCTGGTGGCATGAACCTCTATTTCTACTTGGGAGTCTAAGAGAGGAGAATCACTTGAGCCTGGGAGGTCAAGGCTACAGAGAGCTGTGATGGCATGACTGCACTCCAGCCTGGGCAACAAAGCAAGACCCTGTCTCAAAAAAAAAAAAAAAAAAAAAAAAAAAAAGAAAGAAAGAAAGAAAGAAAGAAAGAGAAAAAAAGAAAGAAGCCTCTGCAAACGATAAAGCACTACAATGTTAGATGTAATGTTTCACACAATACATTAATAAATCCAGGCCTTGCCTTTGTTTCTGACCTCTTAACCCCTTGCTCATGAGTACTAGTTCCTCACCAGCTTCCACTTAGTTCCTAAGATTTTCTAATACACTCCTGCCTCAGGGCCTTTGCACATGCTGATCCCTGCACCTAGAAGACCTCTGCTCCCGCATCTTCGACAGTTGGTTCCCTTGGGTGATTCAGATTTCAGCTCCAGTGTCTCTTGGGGCTTTACCTAATCATTCCAAAATAACCTCCTCCCACTCTGTCCCATCACTCTGTTTTATGAGTACTTGAAATTGTCTTGGTTTTGTGCTGACTGTCCACCTCCCATCCCGCACCTCCTTGTGGAGAGGCTTTGCGTCTGTTTTGTTCACTGCTGTATGTCCAGCCCCTGGAGCACAGTAGGTGCTCAAAAATCATTTACTGAATGAACGAACAAGTACTTATTGACAATTGGGCCACACGTTGTATGTATTCAGTTCAATCTGCCAATTCATTGGAACAAGGCGAGACTGTGAGGCAAACGCTGCTTGTTCCCACCCCAGTGGCTGAAGGAATCCGTCCAAGACGTGCCCGTCGGCCACAGATCTGAACGCTTGCCACTGCCCATCAGGCTCCAAGTCAGCCACCATGGTGTGAAGATGGAGGAATAAGGAGGGCATTGTGCTGCCTGCAGAGACACGTTCCGAAAACAATTCGGGAGAGCACCTCCTCCGACTGGACACACCTCTCCCGGCCAGGTGATTTGTCCTTGCCTCCTTTCTTTGTCTCTTCCCCACTGTGGGCAAGGAAGTCAAACCAATCTGCCTTACCTTTGTTCCTCGCAGCGTTCAGCGCAGGGTTGCTTTAAAGTTCTGGTGCTGCATAAACCCTGCCAATGCCACAGTGGAATTTTCTAGCCCATGCCAAAGACGGAGCTCATTAATTTTCGTGCCTGAAAGAAAGAAAACACTTCTTTAGAAATTGGCGTGTTTAGCGCTCTGCTGAAGGAGGGTGAAGCCTCCCTGCAAGGAAGATTAATCTAGGTTTGTAGGTAGGTCATTCAGGGAAACACCAGCACACTGCAAAAGACGTTGTCCAAGCCAATGGCTGCCCGCTGCCTGTGGGTGACTTGAGCAAAGGTAGGAAAGTACCCACTCCTCTCAAAAGTGTCCATCCAGTACATTTCCAGAAAGTTCTTCTGCCCTGCCTCTTCCCCTCTCTTCTGAAATGTCTATGGTTCCTGGAGAGATCACACATGGGTGCCAGTTTTTCAAAGTGGAAATCAGGCTGGGCCAGTTCCCCAGGGCCTGGACCTGATGCTACCACAAAGATAAGCCAGAGTCTCTTTGTGCAGTATTAAGTAATTTAAAACTTTTTTATATTAAATCAAGGAATGTGTCTTAGAAAATAGTGTAGAAGGGAAAAAAAATTAAACTATCACATCAGGAGGTTGGGACTTCTTGTGATTTTTACATTATTTTTGATATCTTGTCTTGTATTATCTGTATTATGCATTCAAATGTATTACTCTTATGTCATAAAAATAACAATGATACTATTTCCATTTTTAGAAAACCAGCTTATGTGGAAATAGCTTGAGGAAGAATAAACAATCACATGGGGCCGGGCACAGTGGCTCACACCTGTAATCCTGGCACTTTGGGAGGCTGAGGCGGGTGGATCCCTCGAAGTCAGGAGTTTGAGGCCAGCCCAGCCAACATGGTGAAACCTCACCTCTACTGATAACGCAAAAGTTAGCTGGGCGTGGCGGCACATGCCTATAATCCCAGCTACTCGGGAGGCTGAGGCACAAGAATTGCCTGAACCCAGGAAGCAGAGGTTGCAGTGAACTGAGATCACACCATTGCACTCCACACTGGGCGACAGTGAAACTGTGTCTCAGAAAAAGAGAAAAAAATCATATGAGTGTTTAATGGTAACTTTAATGTCTTCTGGGACAGATGGCTTAAAGGCCATGCCCCTCCTTGGTGTCCACATTCACTCTTGTCTGACATTAGAGGTATTGTGGCAAAAATGCTTGAAAGGCATTGCATGGTAAGTCAGTAAAACTTAGCAAATTAGTCTATCTGAGGTAATCTCTCTCTCTCTCACGCTCTCTTTCTCTCTCACACAAACACACACACACACACACATACACACACACGGCACCTAAAATTTCATAAGAATCTGTGGATTCACCAGGAAATGGCACTGGAAGGAAGAATGAAAAGTTGCCTAAATTCAACCACCTAAGTAAATTTTGCCCTGGCCTGGAGTTTTCTGACCACAGTGACGAGTAGCATTCTGAAGAAGAGTACCAATGGGGCTGCGGGCTATGCTCTCATCCCTTCAAATCTAGTTTTTCTGCAGTGCACATTCATATCAGAGGCTGGGACGATTGTGCTGAGCTGGGACAGTTGGCCTGATCTATTAGCTGGCAGAAGGGCCTGCAGAGCCAAAGACAGGGAGCTGAACTCAATTGCCCTGGCGGACCCTTTCTGAATTCCATTTTATATTTTCTTTTTTTGCCTCTGGTTTAAGGACCTTCTTTAAAACTCTCACTAATCATTTAAAAATAAAGAAAAAAATGCTGATTAACAGAATTTGAGAAGTGTCACGTGCTAATTAAGTGACTAGGGAAGAAAGGTTTAAGAAGCTGCAGTTTTTAAGTCTGGAGGGAAGAACCTGGAGGAGGGAATCAAATAATGATTTTTAAGTACCAGGCACTTACTAATCAAGTAACAGGCACTTTGCGAACACTTAGCAGAGATCCAGTATTGAGCAGAGTGCCAAAGCTCTGCCCTAAAGCCATGAAGAATAAGACTGTAAGAAATAAGTGCACAGTGATGTAGAAGTGATTTAAGGTAGACATAAGAAAGGACTTCCTGAAGCTAAAAGCAACTCATTGCAGAACTGAAATCACAGGGAGTTCAGAAGGAAAAAACAAGTATGACTCAGGCCTTTTATAAGCTTTTTTTGGTTGAAGAGTCAGGATTGCTATGTACAGAGTCTAGCAGTGAACTCAGGTGCCCGGTTGTGTTGTGGTGGTCTCCAAAGGGAGTCGGTGGGGCAGAGGAAAAGAGTGGTAGCTATGTATTCAGGAGTCCTGTGGAGGAATCAGCTCCATAGGCTCTTCGAGGACAGAGAATAACCAAGTTCAATCCAACTTTGCACCCCTATCAACAAGAGGGTGCCTGGCGAACTTAGCGCCAACTACAGGATAAATGACCAAAGACAGCTCTTGAAAGATGAGAGGGCGAGAATAGCATGCAAGGCTATACGGAGTGTACTTTGGGCAGAGGCACATGGGGTACAAATGGGAAGAAGAGGAGCTTGGTGAATGTCGAGGGGCACTGGTATATGGAGGTCCACAAAAGTCAGGCAGAGAAACAGAGACTTGCCATGGTGGGTACCATTTTAGGCTCCTGAAGGGGAGACAAAAAAAGATAGAAGTAGTGGTTTTGGAATGTTAAGTTTCCTAAATGTGAGCAGGATGGATTGGAAAGAGAAAGCAGGGGGGAAAAAAGACAGCTTGGTCCTTCACAGTTTCTGTATACCACTTCACCCTGTGAATTTACTTTGGAGTACTGACCACAAATTAAGCATCCATCTGTTGAAATGCCGATTGCTTCCCCCCATCCTCCATCACCAATAGACTATCAACCCACTGAGGGTAGGGGTCCTATTTGTCTTGTTGTCTGCTGAATTCTTAGCAGCTCATATAGACTGTAGCATGCAGCAGGGCTCTATAAATATGTATTGAATGAATGAGTATACTAAACCAGGAATGGGAGATGAAGTTCTAGACTACAGGTCAAAGTCCTGAGCTCTTCATCTCTGGTAATCTTAGAGAAGAGCCAAGTTGTCTAACTAGCTGGACTAGTTAAGAATGCCTTCTGCTCAGGGATGGATAGATGAAGCCCCATTGTGCCTTCCAACCCAGTGGACCTTGGATTTTATCCCAAGATGTCCAATGTGAGGCATCTAGTCATGCCAGGCACACCTCAGGGCCATGAAATGTTTCTTCCAACTGATACTTCCCATCTGAGATGGGGAGTTGTGAATCCAAAATTCTTAAGACACCATAACTGGACAGCACAGCTAGGCAGTGTCATTGGTTCAATTAAAACATTTTTGACAGCTTATCAAGTGCTTGCTACTATCCCGTGAGTGCACTGAAGGGAAGATGCATAGCATCCTAGAAGGACAATAGAAAGGAGAAGGGTTTCATTAACTCACGTAGGGTCTGTTATACCTGCTCATTTCTCCATTGGCATTTCTGTGGGAGAGGCAGAGAGATGTATCCTAGAAATATGCCATTTCTGGAGTCTTCAGGGCTTATTTAACTTTGTTATCTATAAATGTGAAGCCTTCAGCAAGCAACTGTACGTCTCCAAACCTCAGCTCCTCACCTGTGAACTGAGGATAATAATACTGGTTATAGTAAGAATTATTACAAAGCACTTTACAAACAGAAAAGTGTCAGATACATCAATTATTTTGGATTTTCTTGTTTTCTTTGGGGACTCACCACCAGCCACTAAGTCAGTCATTGTCATTTTTTGCAAAAACTCCTATCTGTAAGCTCACTTCTAACATCACTTGCAGAACAAACCAAATATTCTTCTCCCAAGTTCTCTTTTACTACCACTTGCAGCCACAAAAATTGGCAACTTGGGTTCACACTTACGTCTATCTCCTTTGTGTATATTTTATTTTTGTTTAGACAATTACTACAGTCTATAGAGATTTTTCTTATGTAACAACATTGCTCTGGTTTTGAGTAAAAGTATTGCAGAATTTTAATTGTCTGGGATATCACATATGTCCTCCAATCTAAATTTTGCAAAAGTGCATGATACATGTGCTGACTATGAAATGGAAGGCTCTCCATTCTGTTTTATGTTTTTTGTTTGTTTGTTTTTTTTTTTTTTTTAGATGGAGTATTGCTCTGTTGCCCAGGCTGGAGTTCAATGGTGCGATCTCAGATCACTGCAACCTCTGCCTCCCGGGTTTAAGTGATTCTCCTGCCTCAGCCTCCTGAGTAGCTGAGATTATAGGCACCTGCCACCATGCCCAGCTAATTTTTTGTATTTTTAGTAGAGAGGGGGTTTCACCATGTTGGCCAGGCCAGTCTCGAGCTCCTAACCTCAGGTGATCCGCCCACCTCGGCCTCCCAAAGTGCTGGAATTACAGGAGTGAGTCACCATGCCCAGCCTCCATTCTGTTTTAAAATTCTAAGTCAGTTTTTAAATAAGCTCAAATGGTCCTACACTCATTCATTCATTTGTTCATTCATTAAATAAATATTTATGAGTTTTGGAGCAGACACTGTTGGCACCTTGCCCACATCCCTTCTGCCATTCCTGTGCATATCAACAGCCTGTGATTGCAAACACCAGCAACCTTCTTCCTAAGTGCTTTCTCTGGGGTATGGGCTGGAAATACCAGAGAGCTAATGCCTCCAGGAGCAGCCTTCAACCGGTGATGAATAGGAATTGGTGAATAAGTACTCTGCTTCCTTGCTTCTCAGTTTGGAAGGGAGTTCCTCAATGGGATTACATGTCAGCTACTCACAGTGGTAACTTGCTGTTGATGCACTGTTCACTGACTCTCTTACATTTCCTGTCTCACTTCCCCACTTCTCTACTGGTGATTCCTGGGCTCACCTTCCAACTGCTTTCACTCCAACCCTTTTTTTCAGGGTCTGCTTCTGGGGAGATCTAACCTAGGGCGAATTCTTACCAGGACAAAGGCATGGGACTAGATGTTCTTAATTAGACATTGGGTAGAGCCACTGACCCTAACGAATCCACAGTTCAGACAGGGAGATGATATGTGTGCAGAAATGCCAACATGAACATGCACATCTCATTCTTCTAACATTTAAAAATCCTGCTGGGTCTCTCTCTCTCTCTCTTTCTCATGCACTCAGGCGTGCATGTGCACATGCACACACACACACAGATACACACACACACTCCACTCTGATTCACATGACTATTGTATTTAGTGGTATGGTAGAGTCAGCCTGCTTATGAAAGCTGATTGTTACATTTTTAGGAATTTTTCCAGCAGTTTGTTAAACATGGTCATTATTAAAAATTAAATTATATAAACTTAAAATGAAATAGATCATATTAAAAACAAAGGTAATAAATACTCAAAATCATCGCTTCCTAATTACTACATTTTACTGTTATCTATACTCTTGGAATGATTTGTGTCTCGTATTTTTATGGTAGAAAGAGTAGACAGTGGTGTGCTACTGCAAATTTCTTCCCATCTTTGCCTTCAATGACTCCATAGCTTGAAATCAATTGGCTCTGATGGGAATATTTACACCACAGAAATTGGCAGATGCTGTAAATCGGGGAGTGCCCCCATCCCCATCTGCACCTCTGAGAGCCAGTTGTTAAATATTTACCAGCACATCATCAACCATGTCTTGCCTGGAATCTTGGAACAGTCTCCTAATTTGAGTCCTGAATCTTCCATTACACTGTCCAGTCTATCCTGCATATTGCTGCTAAAGTGATCTTTGAAAATGCACATCAGATTGCATCATTCTTCTGCTTAAAGCTCCCACCCAACCTCAGCATCCCATGGTATCCTCAGGCCTCCGTGATCCGGGACCTTCCTGCCTGCAGACCCCCTTCCTTTCTCTCCCTTCCACTTGTCCGTGAGCTCCAGCTACACAACCTTCTTTCTGTTCCCTGAACCAGCTGCTAAGCTCCTCCCTGACCCAGGATTTTTGCACTTACCCTTCCTTTTCCCAAGACAAGATCAGCTTCTTTTCATCGTTTAAGTTTCAACTCAACCATCACCTCCTCAGAGAGGCTTTCTGTGTCCATCTTCTTCACATCCACTGCACTCACCGTCTCCAAATCCCTGTCCCTCTCCAACTGAGCCCATTCTCATTTCCTTGTAGCCCTTTGCACCACTTCTATTAATCTTACTTATTTATTGGTTGCTTTGTCTACTGTCTCTCTTCCCACTAGAATGAGCTCCGTGAGAGAAGACCCTTCCTTTGTTCGTGGCTCCCTCCCCAGCGCCTAGAACAGTGACTGACACATAGTGGGTCCTCAGCTGGATTCATCTGTTGGAAGAATGGATGTACATTCCTTCTACCTTCTCCACTCCCATTCATTTCTTAGCCCTCCATGATCTGATGGTCTCCTTATCAAACGCCCCTCCACTAAAGCTGTTTCCCCAAGTCCCTGGTGACTCCTAGGTTGCCATGTGCCCTGGTCTTCATCTTGCTGGATTTTCACATTTAACAGCGCTTACCATCCCCCAATTCTTGAAACTCTCTTGCCTCACTAAGGCCATCCTCACCTGATTTACCTTTTCCATCTCTCCTTGGACTCAGTAGTTGATTGCATCACTGGTGCCATTGCTTTACCCCTCCCTGTATTTCCCACCCCTTGAATCTGGGCTCACCTATCCAATATACCTTGTATATGTATTTCTGCTTATTTTCTTTTCCTTCAACCATCACCACGAGAAGGGAATGCCCCTTGTAGCTTGCTGATCACAGGAAGAGGGGGTGAGCCAGGTGCAGCAGAGCTTATAAGGTGCCCTAGTCAAGCCCAGGCTGGAGGTGAGCTCCCGGGCCATCCAGAGACCTATGAGTGAGCCAATCAAGACCAGCCAAGCCTCAGCTGACCCACAGATGTGTGAGCTCTAACAATAAACCATACTTGTTTTAAACCACTGAGTTTGGGAGTAGCTTGTTACGTAGCAAAAGCTGGTTGTTACATACTCTTTCGTGGGTTTTTTCCTTTCTCTGTTCAGGACTCAAGCATTTTCTCCTGTTCCCATCCACATGCTATCCACTGGGTATGGTCATTTCTGTTGTTCTTGGGGTCTGAACCTCCAAGGGTATGCTTAGGTTTCCTGATTGCATCGCTGACCCTGACATCAACCCCTGAGCCTCAGACCTACAGAAACACTGTCTCCACCTGGATTTTCCTCAGGCTCCTGAAATCCAACATGTCAAAATACAATACAACGTTTCCCCCAGCTTCTGTATTCCACCTGTTCATTCTTTTGTGTGCCCTGCCCCAGCAGTGACACCACCATGCTCCCTGTCACTCAGGCCAGAAGCAGGGGCTCACAGGTAACCCCTCTCTCCTTCACACCTGCTGATCCCCAAGCCTCACTTGCTACTACTTCATGTCCTGATACCCCTCCTGAAGGACCCTGCACCTCCTACCCCTGCCACTGCCCCATTCCAGCCCTTGTCACCTCTCACCTGAGCTATTGTGGGTCTTCCAACCCTGTGGGCCCCAAACCTAGCATCCACCCAAAATATAGAATGGCAAAGGAGTCATCGCAGCTGTCATCAGTCATAAACCCTTCCTTGAGTTGCCACTCTCAAAGGATTAGGCTCGAACCTTGCTCCTTCTACAGGCGCAGCACACCTTCTGCGACCTGGTGCTGAATGCAAGAGTTATGCCATGAGCCCTGGGGCCCAATGTTCCTCCTCCAACGAGCCCTGTGACATAGACAAGTTCTTTGATCTCTCTGTGCCTCAGTCTCCTCATCTCTAAAATGGAAATAATAACTCTGCCTCCCTTATAGGGTTGTACTGAGAGTTAAATAACCTTACATATTTGTAGCGTGTCTCAAATGGTACCTGGCACAAGAGACCTAAACATGTTCTATATTATCACAGTGGCTCTTATTTTCACATGATATTTTATTATACTTGTCATTTGTCATCTTTTCATCGTTGTTGACAAAGCAAAATCTCTTTTTAAACTGTAAGATATAATAGATTCTCATCTTTCTGTCTACTCTTTCAGATAATATTTGCAATTTATTGTCATGAGTTAATGGACCATATTAGGTAATTATTCTTGTATGTTTAATTTTTTCTAATAATAATGCTTTGTTTTTAATATGCAACTAAAACCAAATGCTTCCTTTTTTTGAGTCAGGTTGATTGAAGCATAATTTGCTTCCAAACCAAATGTATCCTTTTTAAGAGTGTACAATGTGATGAGTTTTACCTCAGCCATGTAACCATCACTATAATCCAGATATGAAACATCTGCACCACCCCAGGGAAGTTCCCTGTTTCCCTTATGATCACCTGTGTAGAATCAGCTCTTCCCAGCCTCTGCTTCACCGTTCAGGCTTTGCCAACAACCGAGTTGTTCAATAGATAAACTGAGATGATGTGATTTCAGATCATCCCCCTCCACCCCCACTCCCCCTCTCCTCCTCCTGTTTCTCCTTCTCCTTCTTCTTCCAACCTAGAACTCCTGGGCTCAAGCAATCCTGCTGCTAGCTGGAGCTGCAGGGGCACACCACCACACTTGGCTAACATCATGCCTTACTTTACCCATGCTGTTCCTCGCCAGTGTGCCCTTTTTGGCCTGACTACCTTCCACTTCTTCAAGCCTCTGCTGTCACCCTCTGCTACCCTCAGGGTGGGGTAACTCCCCTGGCCAGGGGCTCCCAACTGCTGACTTTGAGTTGAAATGACCTGTGCCCATCTGAGAGCCCCTCATTGCACTGCCATTGGGGGATGGCAGGGACCTGTTTCCTAGGATGTGGCCTGAATCTGGCACTGGGCAGCTAGAGCCTGGAGGCTGGACTGTGGGATGGGCTTTCTCACGCTGCTGGAGGGCTGCATGATTTAGCAGAAGACTTGAGCCTGGGGGGATGCCTCTCACTCCTGCCACAGGCAACCCCTGTCCATCTAGTCCTGGGGATGAATCTGGTTTTTCCCAGATATGCCTTGGGAGAGCTGAGGAGGCTGCAGGGGGTTAAAGATGGGTGTCCACAGGCACATCAGTGGCTGTCAAAGTCAGGCCACCCTGAGGGTGGGAAGATCAGCCCTGACAGAGCCTGGTACAGCGGGACTGATTTCTTTGCTCAAAGGGCATGAGGATGATGAGGCTGGAAGTCTTCACAGCACGTTGGGGCTGACTGTGGGCAGACAAGGGGCAGGGACAGAGGAAATGCAAAGGCTTAGACAGGGCTGCTCTTCCATCCCGAAACAAATATTGTGTTGAGGCCAAATCAAATGTTAAGTTATGTGAGGGACTAGACAGGGAGTCCCTTTTCTGTAAACACTCCTCACTCCTAAGGACTTTGTAATGTTATCGCTCATGGGACAATATTTACAGAATATGTATATTCACAGAGCCTCTATTCTGTGCAGGTGCTGTGTCAGACGCTGGTTCACAGTGTGGGAGACACTGCTGTGGCCCCTGACGTGCCTCTGGGCACTCACCATTCTGCCAAGGGCCTCTTGCTGCAAGGCTTTCTCCAGCTTGAGTAGGCGCAGGGGTTAAAGTCCCCCCAGAAGGAGCTGTTAACCAGTGAGGACTGGGAGTGGGTGGACAAATAACCAGGTCCTCACCCCTCAGCTGGGACATCTCTGGGGTGTGTTCTACACAGTTTCACAGCATCCCCAGAGATGCCAAGCCCTGTGTGCCCACACCAGTCACAGGCTTGATGTTGGTCCTCTTACTGGCTCTTTCTCATCCCACTCCTCCACCAGTGTTTCTTATGATTATCCCCCGAATGAATGATTGAACAAAACCCACTGCCAAGATCTGCTTCTGGGAAAAGATAAACAGTGAACAGGATAAAGGAGGTCCCTGCCCCTGGACAGGCCCTTGAGGGCAGCTGGGTCTTCACTGGACCTATGTGTCACTCTAGGTTGCTTGCCCAGCTTAGCACTGTATACCAGGCACTCCACAAACACCAGTGAATGAATGAATGAATGAATGAATGAATGAATGAATTTCCTCCCTAAAACCCAGAGGAAGGAGTGATTGTCCAGAGGAGTATACCCTCCGGGGTATGTTCAGAAAGGTTAGATGGCCCAGCCCTGGTCAAGTAGGACTCATTGGTAGCAATTGCCAGCCAGAAGCTGGGATTCTTAACTTTCATTTGAGGCCGGGTCTCACTGCTGGAAAATGACTGAGTGTTCCAGAGTTAATCCAGGTTAATTCCTGTTGATTAATCATTAATGGGCTAAGGAACCACCAAGATTAAAAATAGGAATGAACAGTTTAATTTCAACCCAATCCCTCTTTATTCCCCATGAAGGCTTGTATTTTTCACATCTTTCTAACAACAGCTAGTACAGTACTAGTGACAAATGGGGGCGGGGAAGATTGAAAATTATCCAAGAAATAGATGTTAGGTACGGGATTCTGCAGCAACGGGAGCTGGGGAAGTGATGTGGGGCAGTCTAGGCAGCCTTTGGTCTCTCAGAATCCAAAATTCCAAAGAAGCTGTCTTTGGCTTATGTTCAAAGGGTTGGCTTTAAGAGACGCTGACATAATGGTTAAAAATCAAGCCTCAAATTATTTTAATTTAAAGACTTGATTGATTATGAAGACTGAGTGTTGGCTGATATTGGGGAGAAAGTTAGGGAATGAGGAAGTACCAGTTGCTCCGTTTTGTGTGACACGGGTGCGTTTTCTTAGGTCAGAACCTCTCACCTTCCCCATCGCATGGAATAAAAGGCCACAGAGGGAATTGTAATTATTGCTCTGCCGGCTGTGGTTTGGATGAGTATCTTAAACAGACCGTGCCTCAGTTGTACCCTCCCTAACAACGAGGGCGATGACATCCGCTTCAATTCCTTGTGCACCTTCTGGCTCTTCCACCCCAATTCCTCCATTTACTCAAGGAAATTCCTTCAGGTGCTGATTGCAATCTCTTCGATGATAAGAACTCGTCCTCCCTGGGCTGACCCCCAGCAGAGCTTGTCCTCATACCCCGCGGCCCGAGGGGGCGCTGCTTCGGGGGAAGTTAGTTGGGTTTAAATAACGCAGCTTCCTTGGCTGTTCGCGGTTGCGCAACCCTGTTCAGCCACCGCCATGTCAGCCCAGCGGTATCCAGAGGCGCAGGCCCGGGGCCGACGGGACCCGAACCTTCTGCTTCCCGCCTAGGCAAAGCCGGCTCATAGTCAGAGACTGCTGGGAGAGCCGCGGGCCCAGAGTGGGCGGAGCTGGCCGCAGACCCCC
>NW_012102055.1:2423315-2480101 GCF_000951045.1 Mandrillus leucophaeus | reverse complement strand
GGGCACAGGGCTGCAGAAGTAGCACAGCCAGGGTTCTACACCCGGGGCCACGTACTGGCCGCCTACTCGCAGGTCCCATGGCCCCTATAAACCCGAGTTTCTTATCTGTGGCCTGGAGACAGCACCACCCACTCACAGGGTAGGGAGCCACGCCGGGAAGTGCTGGGACCTTGTACAAACAGAAGGCAATTTGGCAATTACTCTGGGAGGTCAGAGGTTAGGAGAGACTGAGAAGCACCAAGGAAATGAAACTCTGAGGGACCTGGGGAGCCTCTCACGTCACTGCTCAGCTATTCACTCTGTGTGCTGAAACCTTCAGGGTAGGGGCCATCCGGATGGCATTTTCAGGAATTTGGAGAAATAGGTCTAGTAGGGCCTCACATCTCACATTAGATACCTCTTCAGAACTGGGTGTCCCCAGAGACCCAGGACGTCTGTCCCGCACTCGCAGGAAGAACAACTGCGAATGTTACCCGGCCCTGTGCAGCTGGGGGACATTCTCCCACTGCCCCTGCCTCCCTCCTCACTCTCCTTGTTTGATTTAACTTCCTGTTAATCTGACACCTAGAGAAATCTGTGACCCTGCAGCATGCCACTTACTGTGTGATGTCTTGACTCGTTTATGAACTTGCCAAAGGTCACTCCCACTATGATCTGCCAACCTCTTTCCCTTCCAGAAAGAAGCTTCCGGTTCTGAGTTCCTGGAGGTGCCATTTCCCTCTCTGTTGAAGCAAAGGCGGGGGCAGACCTCCTAGTAGGTGAAGTTTTCCTTTTGCATGGAGCACCGCAAAGCCGGCTTGCAGGGCTCCTGGGCCAGTGGAGGCCTGGAGGAGGCTAAGGTTGGGGGAAGGGAGACCAGAAAGGGATCTTGGGGTTTAGAAGCAGAGGTTTAGAGCTCTAGGCACTGTAACAACTCTTACCTTTCATACTTAGGAATCTGTCTCTGAACATTTACAGAGAGATTAAGAATTTACAGTGGTATGGTGTATGAATATTTTTTGGTGATGGGAGAGTTTTAAATAAATCTTAAATCAAGTCACATTTGAGCAATTATGCTCTTTGCTGAAATGAGCCCTAACTCAACAGGCTGCAATAATTACATGGCACCAAACTCAGTTTAAATGGTTAAATGCCAGTGATTGGAGTATTGGTTTATTATGTAGCAGGGACACCTTTTAAAAGTGTCGGGACCCAGACTCTTGTCTTTTTAGCCCTAGGAATTTTAATTAATAGATGAATGACACGTAGAGGATCAACAGTTCTGTTGAGACAGCAAGTTTTTCTTTGCTAAAACCTTGTTTCAGGAGAAACAAAAATAATGGTCAAGTCGGAATGATGAAGGCAGGGACTGTGATGTCCATCTGTGCATGCTGGGCCTGCAGTGGTTAAGACCTGGCCTATAACATCATAAATATTATCACTTCAGGTGACAGCCGTAACATGTTAAACTATTCCCAACTGTCTCATCGGATAAATGAAGCTGAGTCCAACTTGGTTTTTAAGGTTCACTTTTTAGAATCAGATTCCACAACTGTGGTTTACATTTAGGCCTTACAATAACTCTGTTCTAGAGGGTAGGAATGGTTGTCACCCATTCAGTGGATGAGAAGATGGAGGCCCTGCCGGTCAGGAGGTTGTCAGGTCAGTTCCTGTTGCCTAGTTGCTAGGCAATGCGGGCCCAGCCTTCCACATGTTCCCTCCTGGCCGTACACCTCCACCTTCCTGGGGCAGTAATTACCTAAGGGAAGACACAGAACTTGAAGATCAAAATTAAGAGCTTCAGTGGCAGGAAGGTGGGGAGGCATTTGAAAATCTGGCAATGCAGAAGGTGTTTTTCATTTCATCTTTTTCACCAAGGGTCTCCTGTGTGGTGGGCGTTCAAACACTGCAAGTGAGACCTAGTTCTTGCCTGAAAAAGCCACTGTCTAGAACTGTGTTGTCCAATACAGTCGCCACAAGTAGCAATTTAAGTTTAAAACAGTTCAAATTAAGTAAAATTAAAAATTCAATATCTGAGTCACATTAGCCACACTTCAGGTGCTCGATAGTCACAAGTCGGTCAGTGTGGGTGTCGATGGTTTCCACCATCACAGAAAGTTCTACTGGACAAGCGCTGGTCTAGAGGTAGCTGGTGTTCTCTAAACATTCATGTCTCTGTTCCTCTTGATCATGTGGTAATATGTTGAACCACACGAAATTGCCCATTCTGTAGGTCAAAACCAGTTGACTAGTGGCAGTTGATACACTTCATCTGATAAGATCTCACCCTGAGAAAGCATTAGTCCCGCCTCTTTGCGTGCATTGTAAACTGCATTCCAAGAAAAAGGAGTGGGATGGGGGCTGCACAGATGGTGGCCCTGCCCTGGAGAGATTTTTTTACCCAATGCCCTCAGCATCAAAATGGTGACTTGTAACAAAGACAGAAAATAAATAGATATTAGGTAGAAAGTGATGGCTTGTAAGGGAAGGTAAATATTTAATTCTAAGTGACAGTGCCTAGGCAAGGAGGCACTCTCACTTAGCATATAGAAAATTAGTTCAGGGTCCTCCTAGGAGACTTTTCTTAGGCAGGCAAATTCTGCCCAAGTCTCCTGAAGCCAAAACCAGACATATCTGTGTGTCCTTTATGTGCCTTCAGTAACAGATGTGTTCCACCCGTAAACAGTGGGCAGCAACTTTAACTTATCAAAAACATTTTGTGATTTCTAACTTAGATTTTTTTGGCAAGACTAGAATACCTGTCCAGTCCCAAAACCTTTTCAGTTCCAAAGTGTTGGAGTTCCAGTGTTCTTGGGTGTCATAAATTGGTTCCTATACCGGTGACTATTTACACAGCTCTGTTATTCTCCATTTAACTTTTTTTTCTTTTTTTTGAGACGAAGTTTCGCTCTTGTTGCCCAGGCTGGAGTCCAATGGCGTGATCTCGGTTTACTGCAACCTCCACCTCCCGGGTTCAAGCGATTCTCCTGCCTCAGCCTCCTGAGTAGCTGGGATTACAGGCATGCGCCACCACGCCCGGCTCATTTTGTACTTTTAGTAGAGACAGGGTTTCACCATGTTGGTCAAGCTGGTCTAGAACTCCTGACCTCAGGTGATCTGCCCTCCTCAGCCTCCCAAAGTGCTGGGATTGTAGGCATGAGCCACCGTGCCCGGCCTCCATATAACTTTGAAAGGATAATTGGGCAGTATTGGGGAAGAATTTTTGAATTCTTGGTTGTACTTCTGGGCTCATCTTAGTATTAGTACTCTGTAAAGAATAACATAAAACCAAAGTTTAACTTTAAAGGAAGAAGCTGAATGATGGACAGCCACTTGATCTCTTTCTGGTCAGAAAGGAGGCCCACTGAGACTACTGGAAGTTACCGACTATTTATAGTGATAATGAATATCATCTGCTGACTCAAAAGTTGGAATAAAAGACCATCTTGAATTCAAATCTTTAATTCTCTACCCTGGGCAAGGTATAAGCAAACAAGGTCTGTTAGGCTGTCTTGAGAGGAATTCCAAACTGGTGCCCTGTGTGAACTGAACTTGGCCTCCATATGCAGTTTGTTTCACTGACCTTGTGTTATTAAGCAATTGAGTCACCTTTTAAAACTGGAAATTTTTAGTTTTGTTTTTTTTTTTCATTAAAATCTAGATTTGTTTGGGCTGGGCACAGCGACTCATCCCTGTAATCCCAGCACTTTGGAAGGCCAAGGCGGGTGGATCATTTGAGCCCAGGAGTTTGAGACCAGCCTGGGCAACATGGCAAAACCCCATCTCTATAAAGAATACAAAAATTAGCCAGGCATGGCGGCATGTGCCTGTAGTCCCAGCTACTCAGGTTGGCTGAGGCGGGAGGATCGTTTGAACCTGGAAGGTGGATGTTGCAGTGAGCCAAGATCACACTACTACACTCCAGCCTAGGCGACAGTGAGACTGTCTCAAAATAAAAAAACCAAAATCTAGATTTTTGGGTTCTCTGGGAGAAAATGGGAATTTCTGGCTATACCAGGTTGACTTTCTTATGTGGCAGCCGTGGACTGTGGTTGTCCTCTCTGGGCGGGGCCTGCGCCCTCAGTGCCCAGCATCCTACCCCAATTTATGTGACGTGCTTGGGTATTGGCAGTCCCTCAGGGGCTGGGGGCTGTCCGGTGTGACTGGACTGGTCATCAGCATGTCCCATGGAGCTGCTGTGTGGAGCAGGGGGAGAAGCACTGGTTGGGTATTCTAATCCCTGGAATAAGTGAGTGACTTTGGACATGACTTCTCTTCCCTGGGCTTCAGTTTCCTCCTCCTATAAAGTGAAACTAGGCCGGCTAGCTCCACCTTTCAGGCCGCAAACCTCGGTTTATCCTTAACTCCTCACCGTCTCATACCCGTACCCTGTACACAGCAGGTCCCATCAGCTCTACCTTCTGGACAGAGCCAGAGTGACCGTTCTCACCACTTCTGCCTTCTCCCTGGTCCAAAGCTCTTACCTTTTGATTTTTTGTTTCTGAGAGGGTCTTGTTCTGTCACCCAGGCTGGAGTACAATGGCGCAATCACTGCTCACTGCAGTTTCAACATTGCAGACTCAGTTAATCCTGCTGCCTCAGCCACTGCTCACTGCAGTTTCAACATTGCGGGCTCAGTTAATCCTCCTGCCTCAGCCTCCCAGGTAGCTGGTACCATAAGTGCACGCTACCACACCCAGTGAATTTTTTTAAGTTTTTTTTTTTTTTTTTTTTTTGTAGAAATGGTGTCTCACCATGTTACCCAGGCTAGTCTTGAACTCCTGGGCTAAAGCAGTCCTCCTGCCTTGGCCTCCCAAAGTGCCAGGATTGTAGGCGTGAGCCAGCACGCCCAGCCTGCTCTCACCTCTGCCCTGGGCTACTTCACCAGCCTCCGGTGGGCTCACTGCCTTTGCCTGTGAACCCCTTGCCTTCTAGTCTGTTGCCACAGCAGACCATGTCACTCCTCTGTTCAAGACCCTCCTTGGTCAAGGTCTCCAGTGGCCTCTCAGGGCACCATTTTTGCTCTGGCTTCACTCCTATCGTCTCCCTGCCCTCTGCTCGAGCCATGGTGGCCTCTATTCCTCAGGCATGCTTCTGCCTCAGGGCCTTTGAGCCTACTTTGGCCTATCCCTGAGAGCTTTTCCTTAGATGGCACATGGCTGGCTCCTTCATCTCCTTCAGGCCTGTTGGCTACCCTGTGTGGAGTGATAGCCTCTGATGCTCCCCCACCCCCATTCCCTGCCCCGCTTCTCTGCATCACTTTCTCTTCATCACCACCTGACATGTCCCGTATTTGACTGACTTTGTCATCTCCCCCTCTGAAGCGTAAGCTTTATCAGTGCAGGGATGTAGCTTTTGTTTCCTGAGGTATACCCAGTGTCGAGGGCAGTGACTGGCACGCAGTAGGTGCCCATTCTTGCTGGCTAATGGAGATGATTTTGTAACGCTGGTGTTCTGTGAGTATATCATGTAGCCCGAAGGAGTCTGGATTCCTAGAGCATCAAATACAAACACAAAAACATATTCCAGAGCCAAATGCAAGTGAAGTTTTGATTCACTCCATCCTGGCTCCAGTTGAGAAATTGACAGTCACATGCGGCGGGCACTGTTAAATGTGGACATCCTGCCCTGCCAGTGGAGGCTGGGGTTTGAAGTGAGCCTTAGGAGGTGATGTGGATGTTGGCTCTCTCCTGGGAGCCCTCAGTCTCCAGCCTGGTTAGATTCATCCCAGTGTCTCTGGGAGTCCATCATGCATGGCACCTTGACAGGACTGGGCCCTTCCCAGGTGCTTGCACCAGTTCTGGGGAGGAGACTTGGCTGTGAGCATCTTTTAATTCCTTGTACAACCAACGAGTGTGAGGTGGGCCTTGCAGAGTAACTGAGCATCTCAGTGACGACACACTCACCAGGAAACAGAACGTGTGTTTTGGGTGTGAACAGTGTGCTGGCTTGCTCTGAAAAGAGGTAGATTTTGTGTTTAGTGAGCAAAAGTGTTCCTTAGCGGGAGAAGGGAGCATTCTTATAGTTGGCATTACATTTTCTTTTCTCTTGGTCAGTCCTCATCATGCTAGGAAGTGAGGGAGGGGACAAGGTTCGTCTCCTGCCTCACCTCATGATGGTTTTCTTTTCTCAGAGGAATTTTGTGTGGCAGTCCGCTAAGCAGGAGGAGCAATGGCTGAGCCAGGGTGGTCTGGTTGGGAAGAGGCAATACCAGGTCCAGCCCCATCCTTCGTTTCTCCTCTTCTCTCCTGTTGATTTTAGGTGAAGAAGAGTAGATATTAGATTCTAGCCCTTTCTAATGGGAATGTCCGACCTACTCATTTTACTTGGAAAGGTGAAAGACCCTTGTTCAAACTCAAGTGGTGTGTTTTTATGAAGTTCTTATTCAGTGATTAAAGTATACAGCTCAACTGCATTAAATTGGTTTTTAATTAAGTCTGATCCTGAATAGGAATTAGATGTAGCTTTAGTTTTATGAATACATTTTTATTTCCTTGGTAGTTCTGGGTATTTGTAGTAATTAGAAAGGAAAATCTTAATTTTCAGAATAGTAATCACAGCGATTGAGGGGAGGAAGGAGTCAGTGCTGAAGAGTAAATGAATTATTGAAACTCTTAATGAAAAGTCGTATTGGTGATGTGTCAAAGGACTCTTAAAAGGTCAACTTTAGTCACTGCTCTGAAGCTCAGCTAGTCTTTTCCTTCTTAAGTCATATCCCTCTTAAGTTGGAAGATCTGGAGACTTATTCTGTACAGTTTGATTTTTTTAAAGGACTGCAGGTGGGCCGGGCATGGTGGCTCAGCCTGTAGTCCCAGCACTTTGGGAGGCTAAGGTGGGCGGATCACCTGAGGTCAGGAGTTCGACACCAGCCTGGCCAACATGGTGAAACCCCGTCTCTACTAAAAATGCAAAAATTAGCTGGGCATGGTGGTACATGCCTGTAATCCCAGCTACTCGGGAGGCTGAGGCAGGAGAATCGCTTGAACCAGGGAGGCGGAGGTTCACACCACTGCACTCCAGCCTGGGCGACAGAGTGAGACTCCATCTCAAAAAAGGAAAGAAAGAAAGACTTCAGGAGAGCATGGTGGCATGGCCACAGGACCATAAAGGGCTGTGGGTCCCACTGAGTCACTGCCCTGTCAGGTCAGGAGGTGACTGCCTGCCTTGACCCTGGCTCCAGTTACTTCCTGTCTGAAGGGAGCAATCCTGTGTGGGTGTGAGCGCTGGGAGGTGGCAGTAGTAACAGGGCTCCCTAACAGATTCTTTGGGCCTTAAAGATGCTCTTCCTCCAGGATCTGTGGGGCACGTTTTCCAAGGAAATATGACACACGTTTTAAACTCTTTCAAGTAAAATATATACAGAAAAATGCACTATCATGGGTCTACACAATAAGTATCCACAAACTAAACACGCCTGTTTAACCAGCAGATCAAGAAATAGATTTTTCCCGACCTCCCCAACCTCCCTTTGTGCCCAGCTTCCAGCTGCTGCCCATCCCTGGGCAGGGAATACCTGCTCTCTTCTTAATACCAGTGATTGATTTTGCTGCGTTTGAACTTGATGTAAATGGACTCGAACGGCATATGCTCTTTCGTGTCTTTCACCCAACATTATGTGTAAGACTTGTCAGGTTGTTGGGGTAATTGTAGTTTGTTCGTTCTCATTGTTCACTGTTCCAGCGTGTGAATATATGAGTTTATTCATGTTACTGTAGGTGGCTACTTGGAGAGTTTCCGGTTTGGGGCTATTATAAATAATACTTCTGTGAACAGTCATGCCACAGACTTTTGGTGAATGTCTATACACATTTCCATTGGGTCAGTACACCTAGGAGTGGAATTGCAGGACCAGAAGGAGGTAGGTGCTCGGCTTTAAAAGAAAGTGCCAGACTTTTTGTCTGAAGTGCTTGTACTAATTTATACTCCCACCAACAGTATATGAATGAGACCTTGGAATATATTATAAAGTGACTGATTCTAAAAGGGAACCAAAATGAAGTTTGAGTTACCGCTGATAATAAGTAAGAAATGACTCACTCAGGCTGAAGTTCTCCGCTGTCACGGAGATAGGATGTTTGGCTGACAGAATTCGTTAATCAAAGGTGGGCCTTTGCAAAGGGCTTGTGAGACGGTCAGATTTTATTGCTGATGAGCAGGTGATACTTCCTAATATAAACCTGAGTGGAAACGCAGCTCTTCTCAAAGGAGTTAATGGAAGGAAATTCAGCGAAGCTCATATCTTGAGATTGAATTCGTCATCAGAACTCTTCCCCCACAGAGTTAATTTCTTAAAAACAAAAGAACCAACAGTTGGGTACCAGACCTCATTTAGCTCTGGCCCATGCGTTTCTAATTAGAAGCTCTGCTAACCTCCAGGGTTTGGCGGTGTCGGGATACTCCTGCAGGAGCCCTTCCTCCCTGGTCCACCTAGTCATGAAGAATGGTATATCCAGGTCCAGAGTTGGCAGTAGTCTCCCTGGCACAGCCAGCCTCCTGGCACATGGCAGCCACGTGCTCCCTTTTCTTTGAAGAGCATGGTTGGCTGGGATTTGGTTTGGCTGTTGGGGGTGACAACACTGGGTTTCTGCTGATAGGATAGGCTGGGTGGCCTGAACCAGTCTTCTAATTTGCTGGATGGACTGGACAAGAGGTAAATGACATTAGAAATACCTTCTGACAAGCCTAGAATGGAAGACACTGAGGCAGGCGGTGAAATGAGTGACCCAAGAGGATAAGGACAACCCTGAGGGCCTTTGGCGAAATGGGCAAACTTTTAAGTTCTGATAGCATCTCCAGGCACGGGGGCAGAGATTCATGCTGGCAGTGTGATAGGAAACGGGCTCCCTGAGTTGGAACCGCAAGGGGCCATGACACCTTCAGGGAGAAGGGGAGTCAGAGGTAAGCCCATTCTCACCCTACAGGCAGGGTAGGGGGGGCACATTCTGAGACGTGGGTATCACAAGTTGTTCCTCATGCAGATCCCGTGGCCTGAGTAGTGGGAAACTCCAAGCTGATTTGAAGATTCTTTATTTGAGAGTGGACCTGCACAGCTAGTGCTCCTGGGCCAGTCCAGGGGCGAGCAGATCTTTGAAGGACTGCACCTTTATCCTGGGCTCACCAAATGCCCAGGTGTAATTATCAAACGAAAGAGAACAGTCCATAGTTAGGAACAACTAAATGCAAAGAATGAAAGCACTGAATGAGGACCAGCAGGAACAGACCTTGGAAAACGTAAGATAATGGACTTGTTGACGGAGATTTTAAAGGCCTTACTCAAACTAATAGGCAAGATTGAAAATATCTACGAAGAAGAGGAAACTATACAATGACCTAACAAATTTGAAAAAGGAACCAGGAACAACTTGTAGAC
This sequence comes from Mandrillus leucophaeus, assembly GCF_000951045.1. NCBI lineage: Eukaryota > Metazoa > Chordata > Mammalia > Primates > Cercopithecidae > Mandrillus > Mandrillus leucophaeus. The sequence continues at coordinate 2,470,752 of NW_012102055.1, read as the reverse complement.
ATGAAAAGTTCATGTCTTTGTAGTAAAAATCTAACCGCTGGGTTTACTAGCAGATTACATAAAACTGAAGAGAGTGAATGAACTGGAAAGTAGAGAAGAAGAAATATATACAATTTATCTTAGAGAATCACGTAGATGAATAATTTGTAAGACCAATTGAGATTCAGAAAGAGTAGATTCAGAAGTGTGTCTAATTGGGGTTCCAGGAGAGGAGCGAGGACAGAGCCAGTACTTGAAGAGTTAATGACTGAGAATTTTGCGGAATGCATAAGACACCAAACCAAAACCCAAGCAGGATAAATAAAAATAAATCCACATGTAGACATTAGCGATACAGCAACTCAAGGGAAAAATTCAACAGCGAGAGTGAAAAGATCGTTTTAAGATAAAAACCCAAGATAGCTACTGACAGATCTTTGCTAGAGGAACTTCTCAAGGGTATTCTTGGAAGGAAAGTGATGGGAAGGGGAAAAAGAGAGATATAACAAGCAATGATGAGTAAAGAAAGTGGTAAATATTTGGACAATTCTAAATACATTCAAAAAAATAATGTTGGAGAGGCTGGAACAAGGATAAGATTAAATACATGAAAACAGTAACATCTAAGTTGGAAGGGATAATAGAATTAATGGGGGGAGGGTAAAGATTTAACTTTGAATTTTGTGAGCGCTGTTACTTTTTTTTTTTTTAAAGGTAATTGCTAAAGAGTAGAAACAATGGGGGAAAAAAAAAAAAAAAGAGTCCTACAGTACTGATTTTGATGCCAGCCAACCTTGTTACAAAACTTGACAAGAATAGTAGGAGGAAAGAAAACCATCAGTCAGATCTAATACCTGAAAAGAAAAACCAAATCTAGCAGTATGTATGACTAAATCGTTTTCTCCTAGGAGTTCAAACCTGGTTTAATGTTTAAAAATAAGCTTATATTCACCTTCCACACCTACAGGTTATAGTAGAATAGTATGATTATCTTAATAAGTACAGATAAAGTATTTGATAAAATTCAACATGTATTATGTAAACTAGGAATAAGAAAGCCACCTCTTTAACCTGATAAAGGATGTCTACAAAAAGGCTTAGCAAACCTCACACTAAAGAGAGAGACACCTAAATCTTTCCCTTCGATATGAGAAAAACAGGGTACTTGCTGTCATTCCTTCTCTTCAGCACTGTGTTGAAGGTCCTCCCCTGTGCAAAAATTCAAGAAAAATTAAGCAAACAATAGGAAATTGGGAAGAAAGGAACAAAACTGAGATTCATATGCTTATATGTGTAGTTTTTTTTTTTTTTTCAATTGACAGATACGTTACTAGAATTAGGCAAGTTGCTGTGGGGGAAATAAATCACCCTCCTGGAATCCGTATACTAGCAACAAGCAGAAAATGAAACTTCAGAGCTACCTTTAGAGTGTGAAAACTATGAAAAACTAAGAAGTCACTCTGAAAACATGTAAGACTCCATGGTGTGTATTATTTTCCATCTGGATACTTGGGGTGTTCTATTTAGATCTGATCCTTATAATGGTATACATTAGCACATATGATCCTGATATGATATTGAGTAGACGATTGGTTCATCACTTACCATATTTCATGTGGTGAGGTTTGATTGGATACAATACAGATGAGATTGACCCCTGCTTTGGGGAGACAAATGTTTACCGCACTAAGAACTCCCTTGTGGGCTAGCACATCTTAACTGTTCATATCCAGTTTGAGACATCAGTTCTTGATTCCTACCGCCTAGGCATGCTGTCTTCCTCAATAAGGTGAAGCCTGTAGGCTTCTTGGAAGTTCGCAAAAGATTTGGGTCTGTTTAAGTACTTACTTTCCAAAGACTGTTATTTGGAGAGACACCAAAAATTGTCAGTTCTTTATTTTTTTCCCCTTCAGGCATAGAAATTGAATCTCAAATGGCTGATGAATAAGCAAAGGCTTATAATAGAATACATTTCTATTTTTAGTGTTTCAGCTCTTCTTTAAAATGAGTAACATTGTTTCTTTAAAATAGGAAGTCCATTATATGTATCCTCTTAGAAATGAAATAAATTTTTTCAGACTCTGTCTTCGTTACTGCATTTTCTCTTAGTTTCTTTGGGTTAAAAAAAAATCAGAGATTACACTTAAAATTTTAGATCAACTGATCTGAAACCCACTTCTCCAACACTTAGAAATGTTACGTAGTTAGCAAGCACTCTTTACAATGCATAGTAGTGCATTCACAAGGTAGGGAAAGAGATGACCAGAGTTGATAAGCCAAGATTGCGGAGAGTGACTGGGGCTTGCAGTGAGCTGACCCTGGAACAGGGGTAGGGGTGCGGTATTATCAGTCGAAGTCATCTGAGTCTTTGGCTTTAACGTCCAGGGGGAATGGGATTTTGTCTGAGATTGGGAATGGGAACTGAGCCTTCTCTCACATCCCCCTGTAAGACTTGAACCCTTGAAGGGCTGTACCCTCAGTGGGAGGGCAGACTAGAAGGAACACCTACCCAGTAGTAGCAAGGGGAGATGAAAGGTAAGAATTTATCTGTTTTGTCCTGGGCAAGGGAGGCATGGTCTCCTGATAATTTGTAAGAGGAGACTATGCCTCCTGTAAAAGTTAGTCCCTGGCTGGTCTTCCCTGAGGGCCTAGTTGAAGCAAAGATAAAACAACTCATTAGAGGCAGGCCCACAACTCAGCCCATTAAGGGTTGCCAGTGATAAAGCCCCACCAAAGATATAATATAAAATTACTATTAAAGGTAGAAAAGAAGACAATGAAAATAGAAAAGCCAGTCAGACTGAAAAAACAAATTGAGTAACTCAAAGGACTGATTATAGAGCAGGTAAGATTTAGCTGAAGACTGGAGTGTAGGTCTAACGAGTTCTCCAAATGGTAGCACAAAGAGATTGAGGTCTAATTAGGAGCTCTACCAGGAAGGAATAGGGACCAGACCATTTTCCAAGAACTGAGTGGCCAAGGATTTTCTAGAATTGAAGAAAAACATAACTCCTCACACTCAGTACAGTGAACCTGAATAAGTTAAATACACACTTAAAAATATTTTACTGAGTCCTTAGAACCCCAGAAATGGGTCTTAAAAGTAATGAGAGATTAAAAAGATATTACAAGGGAATGACAAATAGACTGACAGTGTGTTTCTAAACATCCCATCAAGAAAAGGCCGGAAGACAAGTGAAATAATATCTTCAATGTGGTGAGAGAAAACTGTCAGCATGGAATTCTGTTCTCAGTTAATCCATGAAGGTGAAGTAAATTTTCTCAGGGCTTTAAGGACTGAGAAAGTTTATGAAGGAGAGATCCTTGCTGAAAGATCTACTCAAGGATGTACTTTGGCAAGACCCTAAAAAAAGGAATGAGATGCAAGAAACAGTGATGAGCAGATGGCCAGCGTTTGGGTAAACAAGCAAGTATCAGCTGTCCAGAACCAAACAACACTGACTAGTCCATATGTGTGTGTGATGGGGGCTCATGTCGCGGGGAAGGGCAGCAGACCTAAGACCTTGTAGGTGGTTCGACCACTGGGGAGGCAGCTGGAGACATTCGTGAAATTCAGTCATGTATGGATGTTAGGAAGCTGTGTTAGCATCACAGCTTGTAGGATGAAGCGATAGCAGTACTTAGGGAGAAATTTATTGCCTTAAATATTTGCTGCCAGAAAAGAGAAAGGACTGAAAGTTAATAAATGGCCATGTCAGGAAGTTAGAAAAGACAGAATAAACCAATGGAAGGAGGGAGGAAGGAATAATGAATATTAATTTTATAGATTGGATCACAAACCCAACAGCTGGTCCCAGAATCATGGATGAAATTGATGTCGTTAAATTGTATAGAAATTGTTAAAAATCAGCACTCTAGCCACCCTTCCCCCTTTTAAAGAAAAGATCTCAGAACACTAATCCTGACAGTTTTATGGGCAAGTTCTTCCAGATCTACAAAGAATAGATAACCCTAACTTTACACAAACTATCCCAAAGAATAAGGGAAAAGGAATGATTTTTAGCTCATTCTGTGAGACTCAAGTGACTCTAATACCAAGATCAGAGAACAGTCTGAGAATGACCTCTGATTGTTCTCATTTTAAAATACACATAGAAATCTCACATAAAAATGTGAACAAACCAAATCTAGTGATATATTAGAATCTCCTTCAAGAAAACATTTATACCATAGAAACTTTATGAACTGGCATTAGACTGTGCATTACTCTGATTCCACATATTTCAGATTAAAGGAGAAAATGTCAACTGGTAAAGACAAAGCAATTGGTAAAATCCAATACTCAATTATATTAAAAAGATAACTAGGAATATAAGACATGCTACTTAACCTGAGGAAAGATTTCTGCTGGAAACCTACAGTTGGTACAACACTGGTAGTAAAACATTAGAAGCAGTGACTTGGGAATGCCACAAGGCAGCTTATCGCACAGACTCTGCTCAGTACTGCACCAGAGTTCTCAGCCAGCTCTGTTAAGCCAAGAAAAAGAAATGAGATCATATGGTTTGGAAAGCAAGAAACAATACTGTCTTTTTTTCCACAGCTTCTTATTAAAAAAAAATCAGAAAGAATCTACAAAATCCTAGATTTTGCAAGAGCGTAGATGATAGCTGGGTAATTGATACATATGCAGAAATGAATTACTTTGCTGGTTGTCTATAGCTGGGAAATAGAAGAAGTAATTTACAAAAGATATTCTAACCATCAACAAAACAACATGTAAGACTTTTATGGAGAAAATCATTAAAATCTTATAGAAGTATGGAAGAAAACTTTTTTTTTTTTTTTTTAAGAGACAGGGTCTTGCTATGATGCTCAGGCTGGTGTTCAACTCCAAGGCTCAAGTGATCTCCTGCCTCCGCCCCAAGTAGCTTAGACTACAGATGTGAACCACTGCCTGGCTTCGAAGAAAACATTTAAATCAATGTAGTGCTCTAGCATACCATATTCATTGACAGACAGCTTCTATAGTTAGAAATAGCAGTCTTTCCTACATTCATGTATAAACTCAGTGTGATTCAAATACAAATTCCAGTAGAGGTTTTGTAGGGGATGCTTAAGCTGAAAGTGTGGTATTGATGTAGGGCATAAATATAACAGTGGAACAAAATGTAGAATCTAGAAGCAGATCCACTGAATGGCACAGAGACGGCCATCTGAGTCTGTGGGGGAAGGAAAAGACCAGTCAGGAAATGGTGCTGGGTAATTAAACTGATGGGGAAAGTTTTATCACTGTTTCCTGTCACATACCAAAGTAAATTCCTGGTGATTGAAAACCTGACTTTGAAATGCAGTACCAAAGTCTTTTGAAGAAAATAACATATAAACAGTGAAATGACTTCTGTCGCAATGGTTGTCTCCAGGAAGCGACCCTGAGTGGCTGGCATCAGGGCTATAAAGGAGATTTTTCACTCTGTATGGTAGACATGTCACACTACAGTTTTGTGTGATAGCATACATTTTTAAAACCTAAAAGCATAGAAGTATGGATAATAATTTGTGGTTCAGCTATGTAATATAGGAGTGAAAATAAATAAACCGCACCTTGGCCAATATGGTGAAACCCCGTCTCTACTAAAAACTACAAAAATTAGCTGGGCGTGGTGGTGCAGGCCTGTAATCCCAGCTACTCAAGAGGCTGAGGCACAAGAATGGCTTGAACCTGAGAGGCAGAAGTTGCAGTGAGCTAGGATCGTGCCACTGAGCTCCAGCCTGGGCAACAGAGAGAGACTTTGTCTCAAAAAAAAAAAAAAACAAAAAAAGAATAAACCAAAGCTATGTGTATTTATATGAACAAATCTCACAAAGTTTAGTCAAAAAATGTTACCAAATAGCACCTAGAACAATGTCACTTACACAGCAATTACCAACACACAAAGCAACGGCTGTATTTTGTTTGTAGAGATACATGTAATAGAAGCATAAGCAGGTGGAAGTGGTAAGTGACCCATTCAGAGTGTTGTCCCTCTCTAGAAGGGAGATGGCATATATATACTTATACACATGTGTGTCCCCCCCCCACATATATATATACACACACGCATACATACATATATATAAATATCTGAAGTGCATATGGCAAAATTAGGGTTTGGTGAACCTGGGTGGTAGGCTAATGGATGTTCATATTTTTCTTCTTAGTCTTTTGTATGAGTCATTTCATAATATTTTAAAAATTAGGAGCTGTTGATTCTGATGTAGCCATGTCTACTAGGGTCTCTTTTATTGTCATTCTGTTTTAGTTTTGTACCTTCCTACCAGGTCACCTTATGCTACGCCCAGGAAATGGATCTGGGGGTTTGTTTTCTTTGACCACCCCTACCCCACGGCTTCTCCAAGCTTCCACACAGAGTCCCCCGTGGAGCTGCTGCTTAGGAATGAGACAGAGCCCTGGGAGCTGTTGAGGGTCCTTTCACAAAACCTACCAAAATCCCAGCTGCCAAATTGGACCCAACTGACTTGGCCGGGCCATGTGAATTAGCAAATAGCTTCTGTGTCTAAAGAGTTTGGGGCTTCCTCTTACTTTTGTTCCCCGAATCTTAAGAACAGAAGAAGAGCCGTTCTCTCGAGAGCTTAGAGGTGGGCCAGAGAGTTCAGTGCGTTGAACTCTGGGCAGCCTCCTACATCCTTCCCCCTTGGGGCCTTCATCTTTTTGTCTTACAGTCTGAGTGTGTTGGCAATATCATAGTCCCCCTTTATCTATGGTTTCACTCTGTGGTTTCAGTTACCAGCAGAAAGCTGTGGTCTGAAAATATTGAATGGAAAATTTCAGAAAGAAACTCTTCCTGAGTTTTAAGTTGCATGCCATTCTGAGTAGCGTCTTGCCCAGGGTGTGAACCGTCCCGTGTGCAGTGGATTCACGCCGTCTATGTTACCTGCCTGTGCGTCACTTGGTGGCCCTCTGGGCTCTCAGATCCACTGTCTGGTATCACAGTGTGTTTGTTTGAGTCACCCTTATTTTACTTAATCATTACCCCAAAGTACAGGAGTGGTGATGCTAGCATATGGTTATAATTGTTCTATTTTATTATTGTTAATGTCGTACTGTGGCTAATTTCTAAATTAAATTTTATCATAGGTATGTAGGTATAAGAAAAAAAAATAGTGTATATAGGGTTCAGTATTACTGCAGTTTCAGACCCACTGGGGCTGTTGGGATGTTTCCCAGAAGATAAGGGAGGACCACTACAGCGAGTAAAAGTACATATTTGACAGAAGTTTCTGAAATTGACAGAATATAGATCCCTGTGGTCAGACCCTACAAGATATGGGTGGGCACACATCTGCCCTAACTCTTTGGTGCAATGGAGGAAGCCCTAGAAAAGGTTTCTGTTGGGGGCCTCTTATCATGGTGTGGATTTCAGGAGCAGAGCTCCCGGAATGCTGATTGTGAGAACCGAATTTGAGAGGCATCCCTGGCTTCATCATTTCTGTGAATCAGGGATCTCCCAGCGTGATGTTTATGCCCCACCAAAGCTGACTCTGCAAAGCAGCAGAAAGGCTGTTTTTCATTTCGATTTTTTTGCTGTCCGTGGTGGTATTGCCTTAGCCTTAAATGTTTCAGTGTATTACGACTTAAGACTAGGGCTTTTCATTTTCTTGTGAAAGATTTCTTTTAAAAAATTCTAACTTGGAAATTAGTGGTGGGGATGTAATTTCTTTTTCTGCAAAAGTTGGGAAGACACATTTGTGCTGCTATAAAACATATATTTGTGTGCGTTGTAAAGGAAAAATATTCTCCCGAGTTTGCTTTTCTCGATTCTGGGTCCCAACAGAGAATATATTTTTGTATTCTGTGTTTGCCTATGTTGAGTGAGATTAAAAGTTCATTTTCCAGCCTTGGCTTTTCTGCCAGAGTTTAGAAGTTGGAAACCACAAGGCTGCACAGAGCCCCACAGTCCTCGGCTGTGAACAGGCCCCTCTTTGTGCATGGACATTCACTGCATCACGGTCTGCAACCAGTGCCAACCACGACTCCGTGGAGACCACCTCTCGAGCACATGGTTGTTGGGAAACCATTTGGGGTTTACGGAGCCTCGGTGAGGGTGACCCAGGCCCCGAATGTTCGTTTCTCTAGAGAAGGGGAGTGTTTTAGAGGATTTTTTATTTTTTTTAATAGAGATGAGGTCTCCTGTGTTGCCTGGGTTGGCCTTGAACTCCAGAGCTCAGGCGATCCTCCTGCCTCAGCTTCCCAAAGTGCTGAGATCACAGGCTTGTACCACCACGCCTGGCCTTAGGATTTTTGAATGTAGTGATTATAATGTGATGTCCATTTTGGCAGAGTTCTGAGAAATCTTGTAAGTACTCAGAGGAGTTTTGGTTGGTGGGTACCTGCCAAAAAGTGAGGGTTGACTGTACCATGTTCCAGACCTGCTTGTCCCCATCCTCCTACCCACTGAATCCATGCACAGCTGAGCAGGGTGTGATTTCCTTTTTAACACCCCACTTGAGAGTGTGTTCTCGGAAGGCCAGTTCCTGGTACTTTCCCTCGATGATCAAACGTGAGAGTGCCCTGGCTGTGGATCACACTGCTACTGCCCACAGCCAGAGGTCAGAACCCATTTGGAAACATAAATGCCGCCTGACCCAGGATTGAAAGGCCTCCATGAGCTCCCCTAAGACTTTGTTTGTAGAGGTTAAGACTGGAATGAAAAGTGTGACTCGGTCCCGCTCAGTGCAGAGTGACAGTGTGCGAGAAGTGTGTTGCCACGCGGCTGATAGAGTTGTCCCCAGGGAGAGCATATGCTGGGAAGTTTTCTTGTCATGAGTGTTTTAAACCCTCTTCCTGCAAAAGTCTTAGAAAGGCCAAAGTAATGCGTTCCTTCTGTGATAAGAGTGAGAGTGAATTTTTTTTTTTCTTTTTAAGACGGAGTCTTCGCTCTGTCACCCAGGCTGGAGTGCAGTGGTGCGATCTCGGCTCTCTGCAAACTCTGCCTCCCAGGTTCACACCATTCTCCTGCCTCAGCCTCTCGAGTAGCTGGGACTACAGGCCCCCGCCACCACGCCTGGCTAATGTTTTGTATTTTTAGTAGAGACGGGGTTTCACTGTGTTAGCCAGGATGGTCTCAATCTCCTGACCTCGTGATCTGCCAGCCTCGGCCTCCGAAAGTGCTGGGATTACAGGCGTGAGCCACCGCGCCCGGCCGAGAGTGATTTGTCTTAGAACACGATGCCAAGACGTTGAAAACAGTCTCCCTTCTCAGTCCCTTCTTTAAAATGCCCTCATATCAAAATTTGCATTTGATTCCTACTCTATTTCCCTTTTCTGTATCCACTCAAGAGGAGTGGGGATCTCAATTTCTTAGGAGAAGAATCTCAGTATCTGAGCCACTAAGCAGCCTGGACCCAGCCTCCCACAGCATCTAGAGGTTTTGCAGGGCAATGTTGGGGGAGGCCTGTCCACTTCCCCTCCTCTCCTCTTCCACCTCTTTCTACTTCCCCTTACTCACCCCTTCTTACCCTTGTGTTCTCTTTGCTCATTCCATTGATCTTTGTTAGAGGGACTCGGGACTCAGTTGAATGTATCCAAATACATACACCTCCTGGAGTTCCTCAGTGAAGTGGAACTTAGCCTGGGCTGTGGCAGGAAGGTGTATGAACCTGGTTGCCTCTGAGCCATTGGACTTTGGTCCATAGGCAGTGAGAACCGTGTTGTTCGTCCTCATGGTTTGGGGAGCGTTGTCTGACAGAGCGCCTGGTGACACTGTCTCCTCACCCTCTGTGCACCTTCTGGATGTGAAATTCCAAACCTGGCATCTTCTGGGCCTCCCAGGACTGATTCTTCCTGTTTCCCAACATGCAAATTATAGGCTCCATAACTCCTCAGGAGCTGTTGCTGGCAAAAGGCTATTTTCCCTCACTGAATTCTTGAACACGTTTCAGGATTGTAATGCAGAAGTTTTTATCTCTGATCCTGGGTAGCGGCATTTATTGGCACTGGGGAAGAGGGAAGCAACCGAGTGGAGATGGCACACTGTGGGCCTGCTGGCTAAAATGCATGTGGCTGAAAGCCTGCAGATGTGTTTGGTTTGGTTCACATGTTTTTTAAATCAGTCAATTTCACATTGAGAGAAAAAATATTCAAAAGATAACTGGCCTAACATGAAAAATCAAAACATCTCCCAACTCAGCAATCACATTTCTAGGGCAGTCGGCCATGACGGAGTGTCACTGCCTAATTTTAGGTGGGGGCGGGTGTTTTTGCTCCGGTCTCCACCACTGCCCATGGTCTCACACCTGGCCTGCATTTGTGCTCCTGTGCATCTTTGACTTTGTGGTGGGGAACATCTTGCACGGGGGACCTGGCTGCAGAGGCTCCTGGGCGTGTGTGCTGCAGAGGTAGACCTGTACTCTGCTCTGCCTCGACTGCTGCTTTGTGTGGGGTCTGCTCCTGCCGTGGGTATGAATCGCTCATTCCTAAAGAGGAGCAGGAGAGAATGTGGGACATCAGAGAGTGCCTGGGTTTGTTTCTTCTCTGAATTTATTAGTCTGAAGAAAGAATTAGTGAAACCTGAAGTTTGGTGGGGATGGAAACTGTTGAATGCCTCGATTTCTACAAATAGAGTAACCTCCATGTGTGTATTTGACAGGTGAAAGGAAAGCAAGCCAGGATGGATATTTACGACACTCAAACCTTGGGAGTTGTGGTCTTTGGAGGATTCATGGTTGTTTCTGCCATTGGCATCTTCCTGGTGTCGACTTTCTCCATGAAGGAAACGTCGTATGAAGAAGCCCTAGCCAACCAGCGCAAGGAGATGGCGAAAACTCACCACCAGAAAGTAGAGAAGAAAAAGAAGGAGAAAACAGTGGAGAAGAAAGGAAAGACCAAGAAAAAGGAAGAGAAGCCTAATGGGAAGATACCTGATCACGATCCGGCACCCAATGTGACTGTCCTCCTCCGAGAACCAGTGCGGGCTCCTGCTGTGGCTGTGGCTCCAACCCCAGTCCAGCCCCCCATTATCATTGCTCCTGTCGCCACAGTTCCAGCCACGCCCCAGGAGAAGCTGGCCTCCTCTCCCAAGGACAAAAAGAAGAAGGAGAAAAAAGTGGCAAAAGTGGAACCAGCTGTCAGCTCTGTAGTGAATTCCATCCAGGTTCTCACTTCGAAGGCTGCCATCTTAGAAACTGCTCCCAAGGAGGTGCCAATGGTGGTGGTGCCCCCAGTGGGTGCCAAGGGCAACGCACCAGCCACTGGCACTACTCAGGGCAAAAAGGCGGAGGGGGCTCAGAACCAAAGCAAAAAGACAGAAGGAGCCCCAAATCAGGGCAGAAAGGCAGAGGGAACCCCAAACCAGGGCAAAAAGACAGAAGGAACCCCAAACCAAGGGAAGAAGGCAGAGGGAACCCCAAACCAAGGCAGAAAGGCAGAAGGAACTCCAAACCAAGGCAAAAAGGTGGAGGGGGCCCAGAACCAGGGTAAAAAGGTAGATACAACCCCAAACCAGGGGAAAAAGGCGGAGGGGACCCCAACACAGGGCAAAAAGGCTGAGGGGTCTCAGAACCAGGCCAGAAAGGTAGAAGGGGCCCAGAACCAGGGCAAAAAGGTAGAGGGGGCCCAGAACCAGGGCAAAAAGGCCGAGGGGGCCCAGAATCAGGGCAAAAAGGGAGAGGGGGCCCAGAATCAGGGCAAAAAGGGAGAGGGGGCCCAGAATCAGGGCAAAAAGGCAGAGGGGGCCCAGAGTCAGGGCAAGAAGGCTGAGGGGGCCCAGGGTCAGGGCAAGAAGGCTGAGGGGGTCCAGAACCAGGGCAAGAAGGCAGAGGGGGCCCAGAACCAGGGCAAGAAGGCCGAGGGGGCCCAGAACCAGGGCAAGAAGGCTGAGGGGGCCCAGAACCAGGGCAAAAAGGCAGAGGGGGCTCAGAACCAGGGCAGAAAAGCAGAGGGGGCCCAGAACCAGGGCAAAAAGGCTGAAGGGGCCCAGAACCAGGGCAAAAAGACCGAGGGGGCCCAGAATCAGGGCAAGAAGGCCGAGGGGGCCCAGAAGAAGGCCGAGGGGGCCCAGAACCAGGGCAAGAAGGCCGAGGGGGCTCAGAACCAGGGCAAGAAGGCCGAGGGGGCCCAGAACCAGGGCAAGAAGGCCGAGGGGGCTCAGAACCAGGGCAAGAAGGCTGAAGGCGCTCAGAACCAGGGCAAAAAAGCAGAAGGGGCCCAGAACCAGGGCAAGAAGGCCGAGGGGGCCCAGAACCAGGGCAAAAAGGCCGAGGGAGCCCAGAACCAGGGCCAAAAAGGAGAGGGAGCCCAGAACCAGGGTAAAAAGACAGAAGGGGCTCAGGGCAAAAAGGCAGAGGGGAGTCCCAACCAAGGCAAAAAAGGAGACGGAGCTCCCAACCAGGGCAAAAAGGCAGATTCGGTTGCTAATCAGGGCACAAAGGTAGAGGGTGTTACAAACCAGGGGAAAAAAACAGAAGGGTCCCCCAGCCAAGGCAAAAAGGCAGAAGGGTCCCCTAACCAGGGCAAAAAGGCAGACGCAGCTGCCAATCAGGGTAAAAAGACAGAGTCAGCTTCTGTCCAGGGCAGAAATACAGATGTGGCCCAGAGCCCAGAGGCACCAAAACAAGAGGCTCCTGCCAAGAAGAAGTCTGGTTCAAAGAAAAAAGGTGAGCCTGGTAAGTAACTGATTTCTTTATGAACTTAGAAGGAAAGGCTGTTTTTAAATGACTTGTGGATTCTCTTGGGGAGTACCACCTGTATCAGTCAGCAATTGTCATAATAAGGCTGCATAACAAACATTCAAAAAAAAATTGAGTGGCTTTCAATAGTGGTCATTTATTGTTGCTCATGCTTCTGGAGGTTAGCAGATGTGAACTTTCTTGGATGGTGGCTCTGCCTCAATCTGGTTTTAACTGGGTTGGTGACTCTGCTACAGGTTGAGCTCAGGTCAGTTCCATGTGTGGTCCTTCTGGGGCCCTCTAGGGCAGAGGCCCTTCATGGTTACAGCAGAGGCACAAAAGGGCATTTCAAGCCCGTGTTTCAATGACCAGAACAAGTGATGTGTCTGAGCCTGAGTCAAGGGGCAGGGAGTCCACTGTGTCCAGAGAGAAGGGACTGCAAGGTGATGTGAGAAAGGAGAGGTGAGTGAGCAGTAGGTCCATGTCTTGACATGTCTTAAACATATGGGAGCACAAGGAGAGGTGAGGAATTAGGAGCAGTAATTCCATCCACCACACAGTGTAGAAGAGTTCTGTGTGTTGACAAGTCTTTCTTAACTGTCTGGCTGTGTGCCGTCAGCCTGTTCCGTGTTCTTGCCTCACCTGATGCTTTTGTACAGCCTGACTCGTGTATCTGTGTTTGTTGAGTGAATGACGGTAGGAAGGTGTTTTTAAGGAGCAGTTGCATTCTTTCCCCCTCTGCCTTCCCCTTCCCCTGCCCCACCCTAGTCATTTAGTAAAGCATTATAGAGCATTAACATAGACACTGGATTACATACATATGTGATCATATGGAGCACTGATTTACCTTTATCTTTTTCGTGTATATCACTGTAGAAATTGGTCCAGGGAGTTCCTGTTTCATGTTTTTCATTCATTCAATTTTACTTCTCTCTCCTCCCCTCTCCTCTCCTCTCCTCTCCTCTCTTCTCCTCTCCTCCCCTCCCCTCCCCTCCCTTCTCCTCTCCTCTCCTCTCCTCTCCTCTCCTCTCCTCTCCTCTCCTCTCCTCTCCTCTCCTCTCCTCTCCTCTCCTTTTCTTGTTTTTAAATAGCCACTAGCTGATTTGGAAAAATAATTGCATTTGTGTTGACAAAAGGTATCTTGGAAGGTGTGAAATGTTTGGACCAGTGTCGGGTTGCACAGGCCCTGTGTCTTTAGCTGGGCTTCCCTATCTTGCCTCTGTCAGGCTATTACCTTCCTGGGGTTTCCTCCTTCTCCTGCTGTTTTTGTTGGGCCATTTGCTAGGACAGCATCCCCCTGCTCCGTGTGAGAGGCCCTGTCCCCTGTGAGTGGCTGTAGGCTCCTGTGGGAAGCCAGGGACCAGCTGCCCAGCCCAGATCAGGTGGCCTCGAAAGCCCTTTGAAAACCCAGACGCTCTGGCCTCAGCCCTACTTCCAGAGGCTGGCAGGCGACACACTGCCCTTTCTTTTTTTTTTTTTTTTTTTGAGACGGAGTCTCGCTCTGTCGCCCAGGCTGGAGTGCAGTGGCTGGATCTCAGCTCACTGCAAGCTCCGCCTCCCGGGTTTACGCCATTCTCCTGCCTCAGCCTCCCGAGTAGCTGGGACTACAGGCGCCTGCCACCTCGCCCGGCTAGCTTTTTGTATTTTTTTTTAGTAGAGACGGGGTTTCACCGTGTTAGCCAGGATGGTCTCGATCTCCTGACCTCGTGATCCGCCCGTCTCGGCCTCCCAAAGTGCTGGGATTACAGGCTTGAGCCACCGCTCCCGGCCACACACTGCCCTTTCTTTAACATGATGTTCCACTTGATTCAAAGCTGGCGATGTTGCTGAGAATCGGCTTTTACTTGGTTCTTCTACATCAGGGATGTCCACAACTTCCTGCATCCCATGGTCATTGTTACTTCGTGTGGCTTTAGACTTTTGAAACAAGATATGAAATAGAAGTGTGATGATAATATTGGAAAGGAGGACAAAATTGTTCTAATTTGCAGGTAATAAAGAACCTTGTTAGGGATGAGATCTACGTGTAACCTCTGTGAACCTAACACAACAGCTTGATGAGGTGATAAAGTTGCAACCAAGAAAATAAACCCCATGTTCTAGGAGAAGAAGATTAAATATTATCGATGAAAGGATAGTAATTTCCAAGTTAATTTAGTGGTCTACCATTATTCCAGCCCAACCTTCTTGGTAAGATCTTCCCCCTAACTTGACGGATTATTCGAAAAGTCCCATCTGAGGGAAAAATAGGTAAGAATAATTGAACAGATTTTTTTAAAGTGGATTTTAGAAGGCCAGTCCTGTCACTGTGTGAACATCTCCCAACTGTTGTAATTACAAGTAGGAGAATAGAAGGCCCAGAAACTGACTGAGAACTTGAATGAGAGAAGCATCATATTGCAGTAGGGGAGGAAACGTTCGGCAAATGATCTGGGGCAGTGTGTTCATATATTCATCTTTTGGAAAAGTCTCCTTAGACCCACCAAGCACTTGCCTCTATAAAAATTTAAAGTTTGGATGAAATAGATTTAATTTGAAAAGAAATGAATATGGATTAGCCCAGATGGTGGAAGATGGCCACTCTGACATTGTCATGAGAAGAAGTCACCAAGGCTGACATGGGGAAGCTTGACACGCAGCCACGCGGGGCTGCGCAACCACAAGGAAGAGGCAGAGGCAGGGCCACGTGTGCCACTGACACGCCGCCCGCAGGGTGGTTTCTTTCTTCTTCACAGTGTCGGGAGTCTGGAAAACATGGGGAAAGTTCTTTCTTGGACTTTACGTTTTCGTTTCTTGAATTCGCACTGAGGAATCTCAGGCCTGTTTTCCCATGATCGATGTACAAAGGCATCGTCAGGGCCATCTGCGGTGGACTCGGGCCACTCACCAGACACTGCGAGGATCCCGGAGACATCCCCTTCTGAAGTGCTTCTTAAACTTTGGTATGCAGATGAATCACCCAGGATCTTGCTATGATAAAGACGGTGACTCAGCAGCTCCCAAGTGGGGCCTGAGATTCTGTATTTCTAAGCAGCTCCTGGGAGCTGCTGATGCTGTGGGTCCCAGGTCCCACACGTGGGGCCAGTCATGATCCGGGAGACTTTGTCATTTAGCAATTTTGAAAACTCACATTAAAGCAAATAAGCTTTATTTAAAACCTGTTCATATCAATATATAATATATATTTTTAAATGCTGGCATTGTAAATTGTGTGACCGTTTTGAAAAGCATTTTTGTAAAATGTATCAAGAGGCTTAAAGGGGCCAGTAGTTTTTCTTCTTCTCCCAGACTCCCTTCAGGAAACAGTGTAAACTGTGGCAGCCAGGTCTGTGGGTGAGTGGCCGGGGTATCCCTCGGGCCGCCCTGAGAGCTCGGTGCATTCGGCTCACCCAGACACAGTGCAGCCACTAACAGTGATGCCTGGGAAGATCCCATAATAGCCTACAAAGACTGGTCACATGGTCACAGTGTGACTTTTCATTGGAAAAGTCCGGTGCCAAATTCTTTAGATGCCTCAAGAACAATGGAAGGCAGAGACGTTAGATAAGTGATAACAAGATAAACCAGAACTGTAGGAAATACACTATATAAGAACCCCCATTAGAGCACTAGTTCCTTTCTAATTTTTTTTTTCAATGTAGTAGTCGTTTTCAAAAGTCAAAAAGCAGCTGGGCGTGGTGGCTCACTCCTGTTAATCCTCACACCCTGGGAGACTGAGGCAGGAAGATCACTTGAGCTCAGGAGTTCCAGCCTGGGCAACATAGTGAGACCTGGTTTCTACAAGAAATTTTAAAAAGAAAGGAAAAAAATGAAAGTCAGAAAGCAACACTGAAGACCCTAGATCTCGTGTTTGTGACAGCGCCCCCTGGAGCTGGGAACACCCTTCGGAAAGCCTTCAGTAATGCTGCTGGGACAGGAATTCCAACGAACTGATGAAGCAAAGAATTTCCTATTAAAACCTTCCTGATAGAATGCCCTTTAGAAATTATTTTAGGGAGATAAAATTGGATCTTGATATATTTTCTAAAATACTCTTTTTGCCATTGCAAAAAATAAAGGAATAATGATATTTCCTTAATTCCAGATGTTAAAACAACTGAGAAAGATCCCTGGAAGGCAGGGGCCGCTGGAACTCCTGCTCCGGCGTGCTGTCTCTGGACGTAGCTCAGCACCGCAGGCCTCTGCCTGTGCGTTCATCTCAGTAGTTCTGGGGTGAAGTGCAGAGAAGGACCCAAGAGCCACAGTGGACAGACCTTAGGGGCTGAGGGTGGTTTGTAAAGCAGCACAGGCTATAGAGTCACCCAGGATTGTTGATAGGGGAGCGTGGACTTGGTGACCGGGTCCAGAGCTCCAGCCACAGTGGAGAGACCCTCCATGATTCCGTGATGCTCAAGCATCAAGAGCTCAGGACAGATGGAAGGAGGCATTTATGAACATGGAAGGGAGTCACTAGCAAACACACGTGATTGGGTAGTAAGGCCGGAAATTCAAGGTATTTGAAATCCCAGTTAACAGGCACATGTATTCAGTCTTCTTTTCCACAGAATCTGTAGTGCATATTGGTAAGGCTCCGAGTTTATCCATAGAAAACCCATAAGTCTTTAATGTGTCTGGAGTTCCGGGGTCCCAGGTGGAGATTGGGGGAGCAGCATCTGTACAATAAAAAGCATTCAGAACTCTGGCTTAAGATGCTTCACACTCAGCACCTGCTGTCACCAGTCCCGTGATGGGGTTACACTCAGGATGTGGGGGACATTCGAGTCCTGGAACGACAATGGCTTGGTGCCTCCTGCATGGAGACTGTGAAGGGAGGGCGCTGGCCCTGGGATGTGAGGAGGTCGGGTGTGTGTTACGTGGACAGCCCACACCAGTCTGCATGCGTAGCAGTTGGGGTGGAGGGCCCTGTCCTTTTGTTGTGTCCTTTAGTTCAGTGGTCAGACCCTGCATGGCCATTATCAAACCAAAACAGACAAAAACGGGTTCATGCATTACTGTTTAACTATACAGTGTGCTTTTCTGTGGACTGTGCGGGTGGGTATCTAGTATTAATGTCCCAATCAGCATTGGTCTTTGGTGGCTGGGGGTTGTGAGGCGTGCATGTGTGGCTCTTTCTGTCCACCTTGGGACCAGGTTGTTCTTTTTTTTGTTTGTTTTTTTGAGATGGAGTTTCGCTCTGTCACCCAGGTTGGAGTGTAATGGCGTGATCTTGACTCACTGCAACCTCCGCCTCCCGGGTTCAAGCGATTCTCCTGCCTCAGCTTCCCAAGTAGCTGGGATTGTAGGCACCCACCACCACGCCCAGCTGATTTTTGTATTTTTAGTAGAGATGGGGTTTCACCATGTTGGCAGCTGGTCTCGAACTCCTGACCTCAGGTGATCCACCCGCCAAGGCCTCCCAAAGTGCTGGGATTATAGGCGTGAGCCACCTCGCCTGGCCAGGGCCAGGCTGTTCTTGGCCTGTATCTGTATGTATTGGCCTCATCTGGACTCTGTCACAATCTGTTTATTCTTTAGCACACGTGTATTTTCTGCTGTTTCCAGCTGACGGGCTCCAGGGACATTTCTTGATGCATTTGTGGCTGCCATCTTCCTGCTAAGAGCATGGGTGGGGGGCCCACCCCCTGAAGCACTGCCAGGTGGCGTGGGCAAGAAGGACTGTCTGCATAGCATCCAGCTTCCAGCTGCTTTGCAGCTCTGACTGTAAAGGACAGAGGCCCTGGGTGGGCTCAGTGAAGTGTGCACCTCTCCTCACAGTTAGTCTGCTTTTCCCACACACAAATAACATGAGCACAGGAGAGAGCCCGAGGGCGTGCTGGGCATGGTGGGCACGTCGCTGCATCTGGCAGAATTCCCACCACGGCAGAGTCAGTTATTGGTGGTGCTCTCTGGGTGCTTGGCCTTTTTGCCTCGCAAAGGCGCTTCTCTGCTCTGGGCTCGCTGCATCACTCGCAGTCATTTCCCACCTTGTCTCTGTGCCCTCGGACGATTTTCTTGGTTTTCAGTTTGCCGTGAACTGTGGTGCCTGAGGGTATGAGGCAGAAATCTGTGAGTCCACAACATGGGTTTTCACCAGTGGCTCATGGAATTGGCTTCACCCTTGCAACTACGTCTTACATGTGGAGTTTCGTGTTCCAGAATTAATTGGATTTCTGCTTACCATTGGCGGCTGTGACCATGTTGCCGGGTGAGCAGGCCCGGATGAGACACGTTAGACTGCGGGTTCCTTCCTTTGTCTGCGGAACAGACAAAGGCTGCGGCGGCCCCCACTGGCTGCCCTGTACCTCCTTGCCCCTCTGCTGGGGCCGAGCTTCCTGTCAGTCTGGGGCCTGCCATCTTCTCTAGAGGTCATGTGTGCCCAACCTGAGGCAACCGTAGGCAGAACTCCAGGTGGGCTGACTGGCCCTGGATGTCTAGAATCACAGGGACCTGTCGGTGTGAGTGTGTTGGGTGGGAGGGGTGAGGTGGCATGAGGGCTGTGCTGCAGGGATCCGGGAGGTGCTTGGGAGTGGGTTCTGGATCACCGGTGTGGAGCAGGCCGGGACGGGAGTTCCTCCCATGAGTCCAGGAGGCCTTGACTTGGGCAGGGAAGGGCTAGAGTCTAGGGCTGTGCTGTCCCATATGGGTGACACTGGTCACATGGGAGCATTTAAATTATCACCTAAATTACTCAGAAGTAAATAAAAGATTCCATTCCTCAGTCACACTAGCCACATTCCAAGGCCTACTAGGCACACGTGGCTAGTGGCTCCCCTTACACAGTGCAGAGGCAGATCATCTCGGCCAGAACAGAAAGTTTCCCACAGCAGTGCTCTAAACAGGACCGTTTGAAAGGAGGTGGCCTCTTAGATCACTGGCAGATCTGTGCAGCCCTGTGTGCTGTTGCACACTGCTCCTGCCTGCTTTGTTCTGGCTGCTGTGTCCTGAGTACAGGGTGGGGTGAGCTGTCTGACCTCCACATCACAGTAGGATGCTGCGAGGGGTCACAGAGGCTGTGACTGGCCCATAGCACATGACAGATCAGCAGCAAAACCAGGTCTGGAGCTGGGCTCCACCAGAGACTTGAATGGCTTCTTCAGTCTTCCTGGCCTTATCTGTTACCTGTTTGGTCCAGCAGGGCCCCCTCCTGACAAGTGTCCCAGAGGGAGACCCCGCAGGAGTGGTAGGCCCAGGACATGCTTTTGCAGACCCAGGCTGGGTCGCTTCCAGAACCTCTGGTCTGACTGTCCTCCAACAGCAGATGGGGGCCCTGCAGCAGGTTTTACTGCTTGTCCATGGCTGTATTTGACAGAGAACGCCTGCCTTCCTAATCCTTGCCTTTTACAATTTATTATTATATAAATATGTGTTTCCAGTAAACAGAATTCACAGTCTGGAAGCATGGAAGGTGAAAATAGAAAGTCTTTTTGCTCCATCCCAGTCACCATCCATTTCCTGCGGGGGGGGGGGGGCCTCAAATTCACTGTGCTCTTCACCTGGGCACCCACAAACGGGAGCTGCAGTGTACACTGCTGTCTACTTAACAGTGTGTTGGTGACATCTTTCCATATTGCACCTGCGAAGCTGCCACATTCAGCTGCATAATATTCCCTGGCATGAATGTATCGCAATTTATTTAAATGACATTTAAGTAGTATGCAGCTATTTTGCAGCTAAAATTAATGCTGCAATGACGTACATACACTGTTGTGTGTCTCTACAAAGTAAATTCCTAGATAAGTAATTGCCAAGTCAAAAGGTGGGTACATTTTTAATTTAGGAAGACAGTGCTGCATTGCTCTCCAGAAACTTCCACAATTTACGATGAGAGGCCCACACAATTGTTTTCTGACTCAGCACTCCTCACACGATGCTGCTGTGCTACTCTGGAAATGATTCTAACTTCAGGAAGTTTGGGGTGGAGGGAGCATTATAAACCCAGACGTGGGATAAGGAGAAAACCTCTTCCTTCAGAAATGAAAGGCACAAATTCTTTATTAAATGTTTGGAGAGGAGGAAATTGATGGCATCCTCGAGAAGTGGAAAGTCCCCAGAACGGAGGCTTCCCCACGTTTGGGGTACTGTCAGCTGACGCACGCATCCAGGCTTTAGCTGGTTTGTTAACTGAGCACTTATATACAGTGTCTATTAGGAAAGTCAGGTTTCTAGCACAAGTTGTATGCAGTGGTGTTGGTTTTTAAAAAAGCTATTTTTATCCTCAGATTGAGTCTTTGTTTGCAGGATTATGCTGGTTTGCCTCCCACCCTGGGCTGCACTGATCTCATACTAATCACCATCTGGGTGTTACACTGGCAGGAGAGCTGTCCCACCCAGCACCTGGAATCGAGTCTGGATCCTACAGTGTGGGCGTAGACTGAGGAAGTACATATGTACATTCTGAAGACCCCACAGTTAGCGTGAGCTCCAGAACAGTATGCTTTTAACTGGGTCTTGCTTCACTCATTGTTGCTGCTGGGTGGAAACAGGTGTTTCCTCCTTACCTCTGCTAGCACGTCACTCAGGGGATGTGGGGATGCAGGGTACTTGTTACACTCTTGGGGAGTCTGGAGCTCACCCAAGGACCTGTGACCTTTCTGCCTAACGGAAGGGGGTGGGTAACCCTAGGGGCATGGCACTTCTGTCTTGCCTGGGGGCCTGCTTTCTGCGGGGCCCTCTTTCCCCAGCCTGCTGATGCAAGCCAGTTTTACTCTGTGGCCAGAGGGACCATTGTGTCTTGGCCCAGGAGAACCCAGCCAACCTCCATGAGGTGGCAAACACTCAGAAACAGGCATTTCAGAGACCCATTCTTGCCACGTCAGATAAGTCCATGTGGGAAAAAGAGGCCACCTTTGGGAGGCAGGATTATGGGTAAATGTTAGTATCTCCCTTTCAGCCTTCTGCGTTTTCCAGTTTTTCTATAATTTTTTTTTTTTTTTTTTAATGGAGAAGAAACAAAAACTCTGTTATTTGTCTCTAAGTCACATAGGCCCTCATTATATCAAAACTCATGGAACTCTCATCCTTCTGGGTGTTTCGAGGCAGCCCTGCATCCTCTGAGGAGCAGTAAGGAGGGCCTTGCTCCGTCTGGGTCTGGAATGAGGAAAGGCAGTGCCAGCTCTTCTGAGGCCTCCAGGAGGAGGCCAGTGCCTGTCCCCGCCCTGGCACACAGGCGCCTGGGAAGCATTCATGAACTGAGGCAAGGTGGGAAGTTAAAGGCGGTTCCCACATCCTGGAGCCTGGCAGTGCCCTGGTGGGAGGGGGCCTGTGAGCTCCATGTTTAGTGTGCAGTCTCACCTAGCCCCCATTCTACCCCCACAATAGGAAATGCAACCTAAAATCCGAAGTCTTGTTCTGTAATCTAATGGGGCTGGGGTCACAGGTCACAGGGTATGGGGAAGAGTTGTCAAGCCCCCAGGAAACAGTATTCAAGGTGTTTAGTGTAGCAGGGCCCTCATCTTAAACGATTTGACTTGGTGATGGGAACACCCTTTGCTCCCGGCTCCTCACCCACCCACCCACACCTGTCTTCCCCACGTGTGCCTGCTGTGCTCCAGGCCCAGCGCTGCTTAGCACAGCCAGTGTGACACCGCTACAATCCCCAGCCAGGTGTTTGTTCAGAGGTGCAGTTTAGGAGGCTGGTTTCCCTCGTGCAATTCTCTAAGGTGGATTTGAATTTTTACCTGTTTGATAAAAGCAGAAACCAAAGCTCAGACTTCCCAGAAGTCATGCAGATGACCAGCAGATGGCAGAGCGGCTGGTGTGGGCAGCCCCTCCCGAGGCCCCCGCCCTGCCCGGTAGGTGCCCCTGTGCCCTTCTCGCCGGCGGATGCACAGAGAGGTGTACACGGAGATCAAGTCAGATACTTTTTCTTTTGAACTTAACTCAGTTTCCCAGAGTCTGAAGCTCTGAAGAAAACTCTTTGGGGCTTAGGAGCCTTTATTCACTTTCTGTGTAAGTTCTTCAAACCCAACTTTTTCTTTTTTTCTTCTTTTTTTCAAAAAGAACAAAAACATCCCCTAGGGAAGCGAGCCAAGTATCAGTGTGAGAAGCTGCTAGATGACACTCTTCCAGAAATCTCTTTTCAGTCACTTGAAAACATGGTGAGGCTGGGACTCCGGTCACTGGCCCCAGACGGCTGTGGTCAGACAGCCGGGGATTAAAAATCCCCTGCCGTTTTCTGCAGGCATTAGGTAGAGTCTTAATTGCTGTCTAAACCGTATCCTCCTTGGGCCAGCCTGTGTGCCCTGGGAAGGGCCTTGCCCAGAGGTCCTCCAGGAATTGTCTGTCTTTTAAAAATACTGTGATGTAGGTTTTTTTTAACTCCAGGTATAAAATTAGTTTTGTTGAAACTTGGAGGAAAAACCAAAACTTTAAAAGAGGAAAATAGTTCTTCAGTCTTTAGGATATTTTAAATTCCATTAGATACCATTAAATATACAACTCCCCAAGTTGGTAGCTGATTACTTTCTTCTCCAACCAAAGGAAAAGGACTGATTAAAAGGGCCCGAATCAGGTTGTTCTTGACATTATTTGTAATTAGCTCCAGTGCCCTTAAAGCTGCAGGTGTGACCGTTCGTGGCATTTGGAGCCAAGTGCAGCTGTGCCTCCTTGGCCTGTTTCTTGTCAGGAGCGCTGACCAGTGCCTGGGCAAGGCCGGGCTGTGTGGCCTGAGCTGGGCCTGGAGTCCACTGTTCGTGTGCTGTCCAGGGCCGGCTTCAGCTGTGGGCAGACGAGCAGTGAGTGAGAGCAGGAGTCGCAGTTTGCCTCCGGGAGCATTTGGTAGATCTTCATTTCCTCCAGGGTCTCATAAAGCTCACTTCCCCCCCAGGCTCAGGAGGAGCCTTCATGGCCGCAGTCCAGGAACGAGCTGTTAGGGAGAGGCCAGCAGTGATGTTGGCAGGAGCTCCTCCCTAGAGAGCGTCTTGCGTCCCACCTTGGGGCGGGACCCTGAAAGGAGCCAGCTCCTCAGGTTGAGAGAGAGAGACGCCCTCTGGACTTTGGGTCAGCAGGAATGGGGAGCTTGTCCTCGGCCTCCTAATCTTGGTCTGCAGAGGCTGATGACTACCTGTGCAGTGCGGGGCTTCCAGGAGGCACAGGGGAGCCCCTTCCTGGGGCCCCAGGGTCTTCACCTTCTTAAAGCACACCTGAGTTTGGGTGGGGTGATTGGAGATGCAGGGTGTGGAAGGCACGCCAAGATTTCAATCTGGCTTTCTTCCCACAGGGGCAGCCATGCTGGGTCCCTTGGTCTGCACTGTCTGGAGTTGCCCCTGTGCAGGCCCGGAGGCAGCAGCTATTCAGACTGCATCTGTGTGTCTGGGGGAGGTGCCCTCAGAACCTGATCTGGACAGTCTCTTAGGAAATGAGAGTTTTTGCCAATGGAGTTCTTCCCCAAGCCCTCAAGTGCACGCCGTTT
The DNA here is from genome assembly GCF_000951045.1 of Mandrillus leucophaeus. Lineage (NCBI taxonomy): Eukaryota > Metazoa > Chordata > Mammalia > Primates > Cercopithecidae > Mandrillus > Mandrillus leucophaeus. Next base: position 2,446,757 of record NW_012102055.1, on the reverse strand, counting down.
CAGGTTCCACTGTCAGGAGTCCCTGGGTTGACACCTGGGCCTCTCTCCCGCCAGCTCAGCTTCCTGAATACTTGGGCCTGGATTCTGGTCCTGGGCTCTTAGGACCCAGCGGGGATTCAGGCTCTTAGGACCAGGGTCCGGGCCAGCTGGTCTGTCTGCTTCCAGCTGCATCCCCCTGGGCATCCTGAAATCTTTTTCTCAAATTCAAACATTCCTTTCTAGGCATTGCTTGTTTCCTACAGAATAAAATCCAGATTCTGAGGGCCTATGAAGACTTGGACCTAGTCCAACCTCGGGTGCAAGCCTGACATGCTAGGGCCCAAAGCCCCTCACCGTGTCCTTACCCAGCTATGCTTGGCCCAAAGCCTTAAAGCCTTTCTCGGCATTGCTGCCACAGTCGCTCTCCAGGTCCGCTTTGTGTCACTCTTCTGCCTTATGGCCCTGTGTCCGCTGTCTCTCTTGGCCACAGCCCAACCTGTAACTTAACCTTCCAGGCCCAGCAATTTACGGACTGCTGGGTACACAGGTGGTACATACTTTGTGTCTGGAGACCACCTGGCCCTGCCTGCCCTGGCCAGGGCTTCTGGGCACCTGTAGCAGCAGCTGGAGCCGAGCTGGAGCTGAGCTGGAGCCTTTTGTGGGGCCCATCCCAGGGCCGAGGCGATAATCCTCTCCTATTAACCACCAGCTGTTGCCAGGGCTCGGGCGGCCGTTCCTGGAATGGTTCTGATAGCCTCCCCGTGGACTGAGAGAACCGGGTGTGCACAGTGCAGGGGTGCTCCAGCAGCTGATGTGGGGGACTGGCTGCCGAGTCGCATGAGGCCCCTTAGGGCTGAGATCCTCCTCCTGTGCCTGAGCCCTGGCCATGGGGGATCCTGGAAATTATACAGAGAGAAAAGCCTCGTCCAAGGACGCCACAGTTGACAGAGAGAACACTACATGTCTGTTTGCCAGATGGGTTTAATTTTAGGTGCCTGAGCCTCCCAGCGTGGGCGCAGCAGGGAGAGTTGTTTTGAAATTTGGAGTGTGAGGTGCATTCGCTGAGCTGCTGTGAGCTGCTTGAAGGCCGGCCATGCTGATTTATTTTGCTGTGCGTTACCCTGTGCCAGGCATGGTTCCAAGCATGTTGCAACTTAATCTTTCCAGCCAAGCTGTGAGAGGAACAGTGATCATCCCCATTTCGTAGGCAAGGAAACAGAGGCAAAGGAAGATTAAGCTGCTTGTCCAAGGACACAGGTGGGAAGGAGCCAAGCTGGGATTCGACTCCAGGCCACCTGGTCCCAGAGGCCTTGCTCTGACCTTGGTGCCCCACTGCCCAAGGACAGAGGTGACCTGCAGACTGGACGTGGCCTACGGATGTGTTTCTTCATCTGTGCATTCATAAATGAATGAATTCATTCATTCATTGCTTTTTCATTGAGTTAGCTGTCAGCAGTAAGGGTGAGAAGATCGCACTTAAAAATCTCATTTCCAGGCTCTTGGGCAGGCCTGTGGCTCTGAGGATTCTGGCTCAGCTTCCCCCACGGGAGCCATCACCTGGAGGTGAAGTGCCATGCCCAGGGCCACCCAGCTCAGGAGAGGCCACCCCCCTGAGCCCAGGCCTGTGTGGTTATTTGTCACACTACCTGTCCCATTCCTGCAGGGCCTGGCCCCTGGGTTGTTGGTGTGTCCCCTGCCAGACAGAGGTCTGGATTATCCATCAAAGTGAGACACTGGCCTGTGTCTCTCCTCTGGGGTCTCCTGCTCCCTGGTCTCTCCCCAGGCCTCCCGGCCTGTCCCTCTTTGGTATTTCAGACCCACCAAGATGGGCCAAGCATTAGCCACAGGAGCAAGTCCTCAGTGAGCCGAGCTGTTCCAGCATTCACTGCACCCTGGGCCTTTTGAAGTCCGTGATTTCACAGACTAGGTGTTGAGTCTGACAGACTTAGTTTAGTGTGTTAAGATTTCACAGTTCAGAAGATTACTGGCGTCTTCAAGTATTTGCTGGAGCCCTAAGTGATGTGCCGGGCTCGCCTTGGGCTCCTGTTAGTCTGTTCTTTAAATGCAACTCATCTGGAGACCCAGAAATCCTGCCTCTGCTTCTGAGGGCTTTCCCTTTTTCTTTCAGTTGTGCTGCCCTTGATTTGGGAACAATTGAGACAGCACAGTTTTTACCTAAAATACTAAATGAAAAATGTTTTGTAAAGTTATAGCTCTCTAAAAATAATATGAAAGGTAGTGTTTGTATGAGTGTGGCAAAGGCTGTGAAGTTTCTGGGGGGCCATGAGGGATGGCAGAGGAGAGCGTTAAAATTTTGCTGTACGCAGCTTTGCGTTCGTTTCACTTGTTACAAGTTTTTTTCTGTTAAGATATCTAATAGAATGGAATTACATTAGAAAGTTTTAATGAGAATGCCACTCTCGGGAGCACTCTGTGGACGGAGCCTGCGAGGGGTGAGCATGTGGCCACGCTGACCCCCGTGCAGGAAGCGGCGTCCTAGAGCGCGGGCTCTCCAACTGCCTTCTCCAGATGTTTCCCCACCCGGCAGTGCAGTAGGGGCCGTGGGGTCTGGAAGGGTGGTCTTTCAGGAGAGCGTTCAAAAGAGGCCAGAGCTCTTGGGTCACTCTGGAACCTCTGTAGGACCAGGGGGCTGCCGGGAGTTCAGCAGGGGGCACTTTGGGAGTCCCCGGTTCTGGAAAGGAATAGGCCAGCCAGTCCAGGAGAAATAGAGTGTTAGCGACACACGTGTGAGCCATGGATGCGATGTGAATGTTTTTAGCCACATTTAAAAAGGCAAGCAAGAAACAAATGGACTGAATGTTAACGATATATTTTATTTGACCCAGTTTATCCAAAATGTTATTTCAACATACAATCAATATATAAAATTATTACAGATACTTCACATGCTTTTTTTTCATACCAAATCTTCTAAATTCCATGTGTACGTTCCACTTGTGGCACATCTCGAGTCAGGCCAGCCACGTTACAGGTGCCCAGCAGCCACACGCGGCCGGTGCCCAGCACATCGGACGGCACAGGAGGAGACTCTTCTGAGTCAGGAGGGGAAAATGTCTTTGCAGCCAGCAGCTAGATGCTGCCTGAAGCAGCTGCCCTGCCCAGTCTGTAACTACAGAGGTGTCTTTGAAACAAGTGGCCTCTGTCTCCTGGAAAGTGCTGGCAGTAGACACGCACCTGCAGGCTGAGGGGGAAGACGGGAAGGCTGGGAACCGAAATGTGAACTAACACGGGGGTTTCTCCTGAGAGTGTGCCATGCATGCTTTTATTTTCTTTTGGCTTTTGGGTTAGAATTTTCTCTTGTGTGTGCATTAAAATTACTTTATATACGTACACATATTTCGGTAAAAAGAAGGTTGAAGGGGCATACTTCTGCCGGGACCTGTTTTCATGGCACCCATGAGCTCTTAGGCCTTTGGTGTCAGCGTGGTTATTTTTAATCTCCTGAGCCTCACCAGAGTAAGACGTTATGAAATAAAGGTGCTCATAGCAACCAGCTCGCCCACATCCCACGTTCCCCTCATTAAGGTATTGTGCCAAATGCTTTGACTTGTAATGAAAATATTGTGACTAGTAAGTGAAAACATTGTGACAAGCCAGAGAATTGAGGGTTGCTATGGAAACCAGCCCTCTCCTTTGTCCTCCCGAGGTGGGCTCAGCTGAGGGGGCTGCTGTAGGCCGGTCCGCTCTCTGATTTGGCTCGTTTTTGGTGCTGTCATTGAGCTGCGGAAGAGTCCAGGCGCTCAGGCGTGGCATCTTGGTTCACCCTTTCTTGCTTCCAAGGCTGCATTGAAGCCCCAGTGAGAGCAAAGCTGTGTGTGTGTGTGCGTGTGTGTGTGTGTGTGTGTGTGTGTGTGTGTGTGTATGTGGCAGGGGTGGGAGGGGCTCGGCAGTTTTAGTTTTCAGAAGTGACGGTTGGTTGTTGGCAGATGGCTTCCTGTCCTCCAGGCAGTCACTCATGGACTGGCGAGTGGACAGGCCCATTCTATAGGAACCCAGCCAGCCTTCCCTCTCGCAAACCTGTCGCTGCCTAAGCTTTCATCCAGGGAGCTAGAAATAGAGGGTTTGCCCCGATGTGTGGGAGCAGCCTCTCCTTGCCTTCCGTGCCCCTCCCGTGGCTGCAGGAGTGTAGCTCTGGGTGTCTGTGTGTGATGGACAGTGGATTCGCTGCCCAGTCAGGTCCCACAAGGCCACAGAGCTCAGTCATGGCCAGTGGGGAGAAGCTTGGTGAGCCATGCAGGCCGAGAACAGGACCAGCGCATTTGTGAGAAAAAAGGAAGGAAGAAAAGCCCATGGGAAAAGTACGCCTTGCTTAATTTTGTTCCAGGCCAATCTTGATGGTAGAAATAAAAAAAGGAGCTCTACTTCCACCCCAGCCCGGGACTTCTATGGGCGAGTTAGGACGGGGCAGGGACCCATCCTTGAGTCAGTTTCTCAGTGTCCTGAAAGAACGGGAGACACTGGAGCCGACTCGCCATGCTCAGCCTGCCGACCCCAGGCAGTCGGAGAGCTCTTCTTGGCTGTGACTGGAACCTTCTTGGTGTGATGGGCTTTGTGGCCGCGTGTGTTGTGGCATACGCCTAAGTCTCAGCTCCTTCCCTCTCGCTGCACAGGGCCCCCAGATGCCGATGGCCCTCTCTACCTCCCCTACAAGACGCTGGTCTCCACGGTTGGGAGCATGGTGTTCAACGAGGGCGAGGCCCAGCGGCTCATCGAGATCCTGTCTGAGAAGGCTGGCATCATTCAGGACACCTGGCACAAGGTGGGCCCACCCTCCTGCTGGCCACACTCAGAGGCCACTGCAGCTGGCTAGGGTGGTTTTGCCCTTCCCCGTGCCTCTCCCCTCAGGGGCCAGTGAGCTGCAGTGGTTACCTGGATTCTGGGGCCCCATGCCTCCCACCACCCTGAGATGCCCGTCAGGATGGCCACACGCACCCTGCCATGCCACAGAGAGAACATTCATAAAACAGCCTCCGCTTCTTTTTCTTGGCAGAATTCTGCCACCCTGAGGGATCGCTTGCAGGTGCTTGGTCTTCTGTCAAGCTACCCATGGCCCGGCTCCTGAGATGATTAGGGCCGGGGCAGGGCTCTGTATTGCAGGGGATCTAGGGAGCTAGGGCCTAGCCAGTTTGTGGCCACAGCTCAGGGTGTAGAAAGGAAGGTATAGGGACACACTGTTTGGGGCCCTGAGGTTCCCCCGCCCAGAAGCGCCCCTGGTTTCCCTCGTGCTGCCAGGGGCAGGTTCAGTGGCTAAGCGCTCTGAGCTGTCTTGTGCCTCTGGCCAAGAGCTGTCCCCAAGAAGTGCTGCATGGCACATTCCTTCACTGGAGTCAGAGTTCAGGGTAACTTTGCTGGAGAATTTAGTGGTTAGAGATGCTCAGGTGTGTCCTGAGGCCAGCGGGGTCACTCCCTTCCTGGCCATACACATCCTGCACAGTCTCAGTGGCACTGAGAGCTTGTCACTCGTCACTGGGGGCTCTACTGGGTATGAGTGGCCATAGGAGATCAAGATGACCAGGGAGAGGCCTGGCTCTGCTCAGGCCACTGTCCCCAGAGTACCCGGCCCCCATGCTACAGCCAGAGGCCTACAGGCTGCACGCCCGGCTCGGGGAGGCTCCAGGCCAGAAATGGTGGCCAGCCACCCCTCAGAGGAGCTGGCAACACCACACTCCTAAACGCCACTCCAGGGATCCAAAGCCTTTGGCCTTGACAGTCCCAACACACACTGGACCTGGGGCCCCGGCAGGCTGATGGCTGAGGCAGGGCGCCTTTCCCCACAAGTATCTGGAGTCCCAGTGGAACCCTTGACTCAAAGTCCCTGCTCCACTTCATCAAGACCTCGGGCCTCTGCTCTTGTCCAGGGTCGGGGGACGAGCCAAGTCCCATTTGTCCCCTCTGTTAACACATCTCTGGGTACTTCTAGGCCACTCAGAAGGGTGACCCTGTGGCGATTCTGAAACGCCAGCTGGAAGAGAAGGAAAAACTGCTGGCCGCAGAGCAGGAAGACGCGGCTGTCGCCAAGAGCAAACTGAGGGAGCTCAACAAGGTACAGCCCAAGTGGGCTCAGAGATGGCTTGTCCTCCCCCATCCTCTGAGGACCCCCGCCCCATTCACGATGTATCCCGGGCTCTGAGATGCTCAGGCCTGCCTGGAACGTAGCTGGCTGTCAGGCCACTGAGTAGGGACTGCTGCTTATCTGCTGCCTAAAGAGCCAAGGGCCGGTGGCTCACCCTTGGCAGTGCTCGTGGCTCTACGAGGTGGTGGCTTCCTTCGTGGCTGTAAGAACGCAGGGAAGTGAAGCAAGGGCTTGGAAGTTAAGCAGCATCAGTTTGTGATGGGGATGGACCAGACCTAGCTTTCACTAGACAGGTCCTGCAGTCACAGGCCAGCTTTCTAGGGGCTGTGCCTGGAAAGGAGGGTGCCCACAGTAGATTCAAGGTTGTTTTCTTGAGAATTGTGCAAAACCTTTTGGGGAGGGAGCTGGAGGGGCTGCTCTTCTCCCTTTTGCTGATGTCAGAGGAGGAATGTGCAGGGAAACCCTGGCTCCCCGCATCAGCGGATGGCGTGGCAGGTAGCATTTGCACTCTGAATGGCAATCGGTGATGGGTTGGTGCTGCCATAGGACGGGGCTGATGGAACATTGAGATTGTGTTGTGATCCATGGCATAGGGGCTGCTCTTCCCACCGCAGAATTCACCAGGGTCTTTCCCCACCTCTCTGCTTCTGAGGGTGGGCCCTGGTGCCCCAGCCTTCCTGGAGGAAGGGCAGGGTGAGGGGCCCCCTAGCCCTCTGGGACTGGTCAGGCCTTGTTGAAAGCCATCTTTGCCCCATGCAGCACCGCAGGCTTGCTCTTGCTCTCTCCCTGCCTCCCTGCCTTCTCCGTCCTGGGCAGCGGGCGCAGAGAGAGGGCCTGGATGGTAGGTTGTCCGACAGTATCTGGGCTACAACCCTTCCTCTGGGTGCCTTTGTCTGCTTGAGCACAGAAAATTGGAAGTAAGGCAGCCTTACTTTTTGTCGCAAATTCAGGGTCACAGCTCTGAGCCAGATGGGAAGTTCACTGGGTGGAGGACGGGCAGGACCAGAAGACACACCTTAGATGGCCACTCTTTGATGCTGTTCCCAACCCCGCTGGGGTGGTAGAATATCTCCCTGGCTGCACGCTCAGGGCAGCCTGGGGTCCTCATTCAGTACCCAGCCTCCTCGGAGACCACTGGCCTTGGCTTTTAGGTGAGAAGAAGGTCAACGGTGCATGGCCTCCCTCCCACCCACGCCCTCCTCCCTAAGCCAGAAGAAGTCCTCTTGGGCTCCCAAATGCTGATTTGTGAGGACCCCCATCAGGCTCTGCCAGTGGCCCCTCATCTTCAGACCTAACTCTGCCTCTCAAGCCCCGGCTCAGCCACTCACCCTGCCTCTAGCCTCACCTCTTCCCTTTCCCTACCTGTGCCCAGACGTGCTGCGCCCTTTCTTGCCTCCTCTGGGGCTCTCCTCTTGCTCTTCCCTTGGCCTCTAATGCCCTTTCCCTGCTTAGATGTCTGGACATTGACTTCTTACTCTGGCAGACTCAATCTGGTCTCCCTCCCTCAGGAGCCTTCTGGAGCTCCTGTGTTCTGTTCTGCACGGAGGTCATTGGTACAGTAAGGCATCACCTGGCTGCATCTGGCTTCTGTCAGCCCTCGAGCCTGGCGGGGCAGACGCTCTCTGGCGGTCTTGCCTGGCTCAGCCTAGCAGGCCGCCAGTGAACAAGTGGCCACCGAGGGCCGCAGCTGAGGGAAAGCCTGGAAGCATTTCTGAGTATTTTACGTTGTCTGCTTGTAAATAGTAAAATGTTTGTAGTTGATGCCTTTGGCTGTTTCTCTTCCCTGTGCTGGTGCTCTCCGTTGAGAGTCCTGAGCAGAGCCGATGTGTTTACCTCATTCTTTTTTTTTTTTTTTTTTTTGAGACGGAGTTTCACTGTTGTTGCCCAGGCTGGAGTGCAGTAGCACAATCTTGGTTCACTGCAACCTTCACCTTCTGGGTTCAAGCAATTCTCCTGCCTCAGCCTCCCGAGTAGCTGGGATTATAGGCATGCACCACCACACCCAGCTAATTTTGTATTTTTAGTAGAGACAGGGTTTCTCCATGTTGGTTGGGCTGGTCTCGAACTCCCGACCTCAGGTGGTCCGCCTGCCTTGGCCTCCCAAAGTGCTGGGATTTTGGGACTGTGAACCACCGTCGCTGGCCTGATTACGTCATTCTTATGGTAACACTGCAACTGCCCAGCACTGCTGAGGGAAATGATCCGAGACAGTAAATTCCTGAGAGTACGGCAGTTCCTCTTACCTTAATCCCCCTCGGGAACTGGGGAGACGGATGGAACCTATATTTCTTGTTCCAGTCCCTTCGACATGTTTTCTTTGTCCTTGTAGAGAAGTTTTTATGGTTGAAAAGAGTTTTCATTAATTCTGTTTCTTGGGTTCTGATGCTGAAGGCATGACCTGGACATACTGAGAAAGAACGTTTGGATCATCTGCCGTATCCGGGTCTCCCAAATGTGCAAAATCCCAGCAGAATTGGGTTCAAGGACCAGTCCAGACACTGTCTGCAGGAGTTGATGGGCTCAGACGCCCCGGAGAACTCTGTCCTGGCTATCTGAGACTCTTTGGGGGGTTTGGGGAGTCCAGGCAGAGCTCCAGTGATGTAACCAAGAAGGTACAACCTTCTGGAAAAACGTTCCAGCTGTCATCTTCCCGGGCAGCAGAACCTCTGTGCTGAAGCCACGCCTCAGACTGGCCCCATCCTGGGCTTGGTCTCATGTTCTGGCTTTAGGGCCCAGAAGGAGATGGGGCTGTGAATCAGAAGGAGCCCCCAAGGCCCTCTGGGACCCACACAGAGTGTACCTGGGGGTGGGGTCATGGGAGGAGTTCCTGTTACCAGGCCTTCTTGGTGGAGGTTGCTTCCTTGCTTGGCTGGGGAAGCAGGTTGGAGGGCTCTCTGCAGTCCTCAAAGCTTACCCCGTGAGGAGCCCCACTACTCCTAGGGAACAGAGCCTGGAAGAAGCTGGGACAGAGTCACTAGCCGATGCTAGTGATGGTGCCATGCCTTGTCTTCTTGTGCACCGGACCCTTCCACCACCATCAGGAATGCTTTTCAAGAACATAAATCAGACTCTTGCAACTGAATTAAGAATTTGACAAGCCGAAGGAACCCTGGCATTCTGAGCTCTTTGAAGAAAAAGAAATCATAAAAAAAGAAAAAAGAAAAAGAGAAAAGAAACCATAGAGAGCTAAACAGCTGCACTGAGGACAAGTGACTTTTCTGTGCTCTTTAAAAAGCCCAGAGGCAAAGGAGGGGAAAAATGCCATTGAATCCCGGCGGCCTTGGGACCCTGACCCCTAGGAGATAGAGGTCTGCAGACCCTGAGCGGGGTGGACCTTGGAACTGCACGAGGCCTGCCTAGGGCTGGGAAGGGTGTCTCCAGGTGGCAGAGGAGGGCTGAGGATGACCCAAGTGTGGCTTCCCAACCTGCCATCCATGTGGCTGTGGGAATGCCTGGTCTCTCTGAGCTTTGGTTTCTTCGTGAGGCTGGACCATCTACTTGGAAGGGTTGTTGTGTGGAAAACCTAGCAAAGACAGCGGCCTCCTCTCTGCTGGTGTTTGGAGGCTTCCAGCCATCGCCGCCACACCCATCTGCCAGCAGTGGGCCGGTGGGGCTGTGCATGTTAGAGGAGGAAGTGCAGAGGGGTCCTGGAATCACTGCTGAGCTGTCCTCCCTTTCCCCAGGGGCTTCCCGACCCACACAGAGGGGCAGGCGTCCTCATTTTTCCCCTTTCTGGGAACCCCTTGTTCTTGTACAGTCCTAGGTTCAGGCCCCACCCCTGCCTCTTAGAGCTGCTCCCCAGCCTTGGAAAAGTGTGTCCTCTCCAAGGCTCTGTGACCTCAGCTTGGATGGGGATTGTAATCTTCGTCTTCCAGAGAGAATTAAATGGGACAGTGCTGGGGCTCAGTGTCAGCTTCTCCCGCCCCCTACTTCTGTAGCTAATCAGTGAAGCGGACCTGCAGGCTCGTGTGGGCCTCTCACCCCGGGCAGAGCCAAAAAGATGATTGTCTTTGAAAAGTGAGGCCAAGGGTCCCAGGAGGTCCCAGAGAGTGCCAGGAGCATGGAATAGCACCAGCACCCAGTGGCTCCGCCTCAGGGTTCTTTCCCATCTCAGGCAAGAGGGACACTCTGGCCTTTGGGACGGGCCTCCCTACAGCCCTGGTCTGGGGAGGGGGCGGATTTCCTCACTCCTGACCTACTGCCCAGGTCGGAGCAGCCTTGACGCTCGTGGGACGCTTGTGCCCTGGTGGCCCAGGCCTGCTGTGTTTGTGATGTGTATTCACACCACATCGGTGCTGGACTGTCCAGGCCTCCTAGACAGGGAACACCCCCTCACCAGGGGCTCATTGTGTCAACCCCTTCCTTCAGTTGTCATCTTGCCTCCCTGTGACTTCTGGTTGAGCCATCCCTCAGGGATGACACGGACCATGGCCAGCCGTCCCATCCTGCTGTGTCCCTGCCTGAGACACCAGACCCCCCAGACTCGGCATCCATGTTCATCTGTGGGTATCTGGCACTGATCGGAGCCGATGTCCCCCTGGGCGGAGGACAGAGCGACGGCCTGCAGAGACCCATGCCCTACCCCAGCCACGGCGGAATGGGCAGCTGGCCCCACCCCCACCCTAGCCATCAGGGCTTGCCGCCTTTCTGTCCTGACGAAGGCACTTGAGGAGAAGTAGGTGTCCCAGGAGACTGGATGTTGGTGACTGAGTCAAGCCGGGCTGTTGTCATCACAGCAGGGCCGAGCCAGTGCCCTGGAGAGCCAGGGATAGTACCGCGTGTCTCTGCTGTTCCTGCTGCGTGTGCCACCTCCACTGTGGCCAAGGCCTGACGTGGAGCCCACAACCGGCCAGGGCCAGCAGGGTTTCCAGGGATCCCTTGCCTGTCAGTGCTCCCGCTGCCGCTGGCTTGAGTCTGTCTGAGAACCCGGCCAGCAGGAGGGGTCTGTGCTCTGCTGTCCAGCCTCCCAGCCCGGGTGATGCTCTTGCTCCTTTCTGATAGGCTCCTGCCCCTGCAAGGCTCACCGGCCCCTCTCTCTGCTACTTTCCCCCCAGGAGATGGCAGCAGAAAAGGCCAAAGCGGCAGCTGGGGAGGCCAAAGTGAAAAAGCAGCTGGTGGCCCGGGAGCAGGAGATCACGGCCGTGCAGGCGCGCATGCAGGCCAGCTACCGGGAGCACGTGAAGGAGGTGCAGCAGCTGCAGGGCAAGGTAGGCAGTGGCTGGCGGGGGCATGGGATGGGACAGGACCCAGTCCCGGTCCAGGACGGAGGGAACCAGAGAGGCCCAAAGGGCAAGGCATGAGGAGGGGGTTGAGGTTGCCCACAGGGGTCTGTGAGGTCTGGTCAGGTTTAGGGGTCCAGGGGCTGTTGCACTTGGCTGGACAGCGTCTGGCAGTCCACTGTGTGTCTATAATGTTAATAGCCAGGGAGGTATGAAATACATTTGAAAGAACACTTTTCCAAAGAGCCTCGTCTCAAATGGCCAGCCCTGTTTCCCTACCTCCTGGGTGTCTGTGAAGTTGTCACCTTTCACGTGAACCTGGAGAAATGCTGGCTCTGTCTTCTTTCCACATGGTTGGGAGGATCCCATTAATACCAGAGGCCTGAAAATCGCACAGCTCCAGCGTGGGGCTCCAGGCCAGCACTGGGGGGCTGCCCAGACTGGCCCTGTAGTCAAAGCCTGACCCCTGCCTTCTGAAACCTACCCCCTGCTCATAGGGGGCTGCAGCCTCCTCTCTGCCGCATGTCTCAGGACGTGCCGGAGGTCAGAGGGCAGGAAAGGAGGCTTCCTCACCGGGGGTTAGAGGCTGTGGCGATGTACTTTGTCTTAGAACAGTCAACCATGTGACCTTGGAGGCAGATGTTCATGGCGCGTGTCAGAGACCCTGGCCTGAGTATTCAGCCTCGGGCAGGCCATGAGCAGTGGGGAGGGAGAGAGGCGTGTCGCTGGGTGTGGGGCGTCATGCTTGGCCTCGAGCCCCTGATGGTGGAGCCTTGCCATTTTCAGGCCTCTTGTTTTATGGGATCCTCTCAACCTCCAGGTGGAAAAGGTGGAGCCTTCTGGGGGTTTTCTTTTGTGGGCTGTGTCTTCACTAACCACGGCTCAGAAGTCAGTTCTGTGTATGAGGCCGAGCTGCCTCTGATGCCCTTGCCCGTGACTTTCCAGATCCGGACTCTTCAGGAGCAGCTGGAGAATGGCCCCAACACGCAGCTGGCCCGCCTGCAGCAGGAGAACTCCATCCTGCGGGATGCCTTGAACCAGGCCACGAGCCAGGTGGAGAGCAAGTAAGCTGAGTTTCCTGCCTCAGCACCTTCCCAAGGGCTCTGAACGAGGAAGGCTTCATGAGGCTGCGGCCAGGGCAGCTGGCATGAGAGCCAGGCACAGGCCCTACATGTATGCAGAGCCGTCCTGACCCTCCATCTCCTGTCTGGGTTATGGGCCCCTGAGTCTTCCAACAGGTGGCCCAGCGTCCCTGCGGTGGCTGGTGGTGGGCCTTGACTGTGCCCTGGAGCACGGCCTCCTGCTCTGCAGCACCCTTGCTTCAGATGCGCTGGTACTAGGGAGGGTTTCCAGCACACAGGCCCCAGCTGCCTAGCGGGGTTCTCATTTCAGTGTTTTATCTGAGTCACTGAAGCACTGGAGCCCATAGCAAGTGGGCCGGAGGGTGCACTTCCCCTCCAGAGTTAAGTACAGCTACACTTCTGCTTCCCTGATTAGAGCGTTACCACCTCAGTGGCGGCCCTCAGGAAACCCACTGCAGCGTCTTTTGTTGCACATTTCTTTGCCTTCTCTGGGCCCAAAGTGTCCTGCAGGGACTTGGCAAAGGTCTGTGTTATCCCCAGAGCCTCTGCTCTCACCAAAACAGGGGCTGACCACAGCAGAGTGCGCCGGCACCCTTAGTCCTTATGCTGGGAGTCGGGTCAGGGGAAGTCCAGTGCGGGAGCTGGACAGGGAGGGGGGCCGGGCCAAGTGTCTGTTTTGACTATGGCTCCCTCTGGTGTGGAGTGAGATCCAGCAGCCACCTTCCCCTCTGCCTGTCCCCTCTGGGTCCCCTTCCTGAGCCATCGGCTGGTTGGAGGTTTGTGGCTGCTGTTTCCTCAAAAGCCACAGCAGAAGGTAAATGGTGGGGACTGAGAAATGCTCTGGTGTCTCCCCACATAGGATCTGCTGTGGCCTCATTAGTGGGGAAGGCTCTAAAGCCAGGAGACTTGTCACGCTGAGGCAGTGGCCCTGCCAGTCCAGAAGCTCTGGCTGTTGGGTGGCTGTCAGCAGCGGGATGTGTTTTCCCAGGCCCACTTCAGAGCTCCCAGTCCGTCTTGACGGCACCACCCGGCCTCCCGCCTCCCTCCCAGGTCACTTGAACCTTGGCCTTGTGAAGCATGGAACTGATGACCCCACAGTGGGCTTTGGTGTGGCCTCCCCCATACAGACGAGGCAGCCCCAAGTCAGAGAGGTGGAACCTGCCACCCCCGAGGCAGCAGAGCCCAGCTAGCCTCAGCCAGGTTTCCCAGCTCCGCCTGGCCTGGTGCTGCGTCCCAGGGTTTGGGACAGTCTTGTCTGGTGGTGTCCCTTGGCTGGACAGTCAGTCCTTGGCGTTGAGGCAGCGTCTGCTAGCGAGGGAGTGGCATCCTGATCACACGCTTCACGCTGGAAAGGCAGGCCTCCAGCTGCCCCCTTTTCCTTTAAGTCTCCTTCTGGAAGTCCGGAACATTCCTCCCAGCTCCTGAGACCCAGCTTTTGAAGTGAAGTCCTGAAGGGTCTGTTTTGTAAGCACCTCAGGCCCTGGTTTCAGGCAGCCTCCCCAGCCTGGGCCTGGTCCAGTTGGCCAGTGAGAGGGCGCGTGGACTCTGTGGGCCGCTGCCTCCAGGGGGTCAAGGCGGGTGGGTCTTCGTCTCGGGGCTGGTTTGCAGCCAGAACAGCGTGTTGCCGTTTTCTGTGAATTTCTGGCTGTTTCTGGCAGGGGCTCCCGTGGGATGCTTTAGTGCACATTTGCTCTATGCTGTCTCTAGTTCATGCACTATATGGGTAAAACAGTGTCTTCAACAAAACACATGCTGAACCCCACGCAGCTGATAATGGAAAAGTGGCTTTGGTAATGGCTTCACGACGTGGGCAATTGCTTACTTACAAGAGAGCTGGAGTCCTGGAGGGAGGGCTTGGACCACCAATCCCATCACTCTTTTCTTTCCATCAGTCGGGCTGGTGACTGTCTTGCAGGCAGAACGCAGAGCTGGCCAAGCTCCGGCAGGAACTCAGCAAGGTCAGCAAAGAGCTGGTGGAGAAGTCGGAGGCTGCGCGGCAAGATGAGCAGCAGCGAAAAGCTCTGGAAGCCAAGGCAGCTGCCTTTGAGAAGCAGGTCCTGCAGCTGCAGGTGAGCCAGGGCGGCGGCCGCCTCAGTGCCCTGTTCACTGCCCAGCAAGCCTGTCCGCATAGCAGAGATGGGTCCAGACTGGCCCTGCCGCACCAGGCACCCGTTTCTAGCCTTGACTGGGACAGATGACGGTGTCCGCAGGGCTGGGGCTCGAACTCTTCACCTTAGTCTCCTTGGTAGTAGTGATAGCTGGCAGCAAGTGGGAGCTTGCTGTGTGCTAAGCACTGTTCTGAGCATTTTGCAAGCATTAACTCAGCCACTTTTCCTGGTAACCCTGTGAGGTAGGCACTGGTAGTGTCTGCATTTTTATCCATAAGGGAGTTTGAGGCACAGAGAAGTTCAGCAACTACCTCAAGTTCACCCAGCCAGGACATGTCAGAAGCAGAATTTGAACCCCGAGTCTCACTCTGGAGCCGTGTTTTTCCTCCCATGCTTGTCCCCACTGTGGTACTGCAGCTCTGGAGCAGCCAGCTGAGCTCACAGGCTGTGGACACAGCCTCTGGCTTCAAGGGCAGTTAGGGTTTCTTCTTTCTCAGCCTCTGGGTGTGGCCTGGAGGCCTGTTTTCCCAGGAGGGTGCCTGTTCTCCTTCAGAGGGAGGACGATTGTCCCCCTGTCCCCAGGGGAACACGGGCAGCATGCAGTGTGTTTTCAGAGCCCACAGGCCTTGTCTGATGAATTCCCGTCCCTCTGCTGGCCTGTGTTGGGCAGGTGGATCCCACATAGGGCTGTTACCCAAGGCACGAGGCACCTTCATGTCATGCCCACTTTGGGTTTAACTTTTCTGGATAACGAGGAGACCCCAGTGACCCCAGGGGCTTAGGATGCTTTTTCTGTCCCATCACTGAAACCAGGCTGTGGTGTGTGGGGGCATTAGTGCTGCCTCTTGGAAGGAACTAGAACAGACACGAAATTTTAAGAGTGATGTTTGAGCGTGTACAAGGACTAAAAGAGAACGTGGACAAAGAAACAGTTTGAATTGAGGTGGAATTGAGATGGATAATTTGGTATTTTCTGATGTTCGTGTAAAGCAGACCCACTCAGAACAGTGAGATGAGAAACTGTGGGGTGGGTCTGCCTATGGTTATGTTTTAAAGGCTCCCAGATGGTTGTGGTCCATCTGGGCCTGGAACTGGGCTTGGTTTGTCACCATCTCGTGTCATTCCTGCGAAGGATCTAGCCAGGGCCCACAGGCTCCTGGTATCTCCTGTCCTCTCCAGCCTCAGAGTCCTTGTCCACAGCCTGGGGCTGGGCAGAGGATTCCCTGCTCTCCAGTCTGACACCAAAGATTCTGTGCCTGTCCAGTCTGTGATTGACAGTGAGGCCTTTGGCGCCAGCTCTCAGGTTCAGGTCCTGGCTCTTCTACCTGCTAGCAAGTTATTTCAGAGCCTCAGTTTCCTCATCTGTACTATGGGCAGGACAGTAGGAGCTGTCCTGCAGGGTGACTGTGGGAATTAGCCATGCTTTTACACCCAGAGCGCCTAGGACTAGGTCAGTGCTTTTCAGAAAAAGAGCTCAGTGTGACTCTACAAAATTTCATTCAAGGTATCTCCAAGTCAGACCGGCGGTTGAGGTTGTAGAAAGTGTCTCCTTTTTGCTGAGGTGAAAATGGGGCTCTTTCCATATTGTGACCGTCCTTCCTTCACCCGAGGCCCCTTTGCTGCCAGCCAGCTATGCGGGAATGAGGGCGGGGGTGCCTGTGCTGACCTTGGGTCCTGGAGCACTGGCATCAGGGAGGTGCCCTGCCCCCCATTGCCTGTCTCTCCCCGGACGACCTCTTGGGGTCTGCTTGGAAGAAAGGACCCATTGAAGGTGCCGATGACATCCTTCTAGAAGAACTGAATTTTAGAAATCCGGGAGAGTCTTATGAAAGTCCCCAGCCGGCCCGCCCAGCCATGGGACCCCCTTCTGAAATTGTGCAGCGTGATTGGCTGTGCTAACGACATTCTCTTCAAGGCAAAGACAGTTGTCATCTCAGGTCTTAAGATGGAGGCACGTGGTTTCCATGAAAGATGTTAAGCTTGGGGCTCCTGAAGGTGCGTGGGTTTTTGTTTGCTTGTTGCTGGAATCAGAGTTCTAATCAATGTTGGTAACAAACGGAAGAGCATGTGCGGTCCGTCTCCCTGCAGACTGAGCTGGAGTCCCTTTTCTTAAAGAAAAGAAGCAGCAGCAGCTGGTGTGTTTTCTTCCGGTTGTGCAGTGACCCTGCCCTGAGTATCTTGGTCGAGGCAGAGGTGTGAGGGTGTTGGAACCAGTGGGTGCAAGGCAGGCTCCTGCCTGGGACGCTTGGCAGAGGAGAAGCAGGTGTGCATTCTGGGAGCAGCTTGCAGTCACTCCTTTCTTTCCTTTCCTCTCTAGGAGTTGGAACTGAGTCATCCCTGCTACGTTCTAATGCAGAAAGCACTGCCCATCCTAAAGCTGCCCCCAGTTTTCACTGCACAGTACACGTGAACCCCGGCCTAGTGCCACATCCTTGGCGATGGCTCACTGGCTCCAGCTGCGCCTCTGCCTGGATGCTGCTTATCTGAGCAGTTCCCCTAGCTCCAGGTTGTGCAGCCACTGCCCTAAAAGAAAATGAAAACGTATGTGGATGGGATCAGCTTGGTAAAGCCATTGACGAGGGATAACTCCCAGCCTCTTCGTCCAACAGCAGTTGTCTGTTGATGCCCCTCTTACCTGGTTCTGCCCCTAGACAAGCTTGGTAATGAATAATCAGTGGTTGGACTTTTTGGAGAACTGAGTTCTCCAAAGGGTTGGTTAAATGGAGGCCTTGGCCAGCACTTCTGCCCCAGTGTGTGGGAATCCTTTGCAAGTGGATGAGGGTGTCCTGTGGAGCACCGATTGGGACTGCCAGAGCCTGCCTGATGCTGAGTCGGGAACTTGGCAAACATTGAAGCTCTGTGTGGCTCGTAAATAAGGGTGCAGTGGGCCTGTCTGTCCTGAGTGAGGAAATGTCTCTGAGATACTTTTGAACCATGTGAAATTGCCATTTTTGTAGGTAAAAATGGTCAAACACAATTTCATGTGGTTCCACTGAGAACTAAGAGCACTGCCCTATAGCGTGATCGCAGTGGTGCACCGTGCGTGTGTGTAACACATGGAGCTGCAGGTAGGAGACCCACCAAGCTGTCCGCCTCTGGGAGAGGAATCGAGGACTGGATTGGGAAACGTCGCTGATTTACTCTGAATCAGTATCTTTGGGCTCTTGCAGTAACCACGTCTTCATGAATCACTTGAGAATGTAAAAATAGGGACTCAGAGAAGAACTGGGAAATGAGTGTGGGTCCCTGGCATCTACCTTCTCTCCTTGAAAGGGTGCTGGCCGAGGTGAAGCCTATGCGGGTTCTAGACCTTAAGAGATGCATTTCCTTCCCGCATGGACCAGAGACTGCACGGGGCTTTGGTGGGGTAAAGAGCTCTGTCTGCCTCCATCACAGAGCCGATGAGGGCCTGGTCCTTCCACATCCTCACCGCCCCACTCCCCTGCCCGTCCCCAGGCATCCCACAGGGAGAGTGAGGAGGCCCTGCAGAAGCGTCTGGATGAGGTCAGCCAGGAGCTGTGCCGCGCGCAGAGCAGCCACGCCAGCCTCCGGGCGGACGCAGAGAAGGCCCAGGAGCAACAGCAGCAGATGGCCGGTGAGGGCGGCGGCAGTGGGGCCAGGGGGTCAGTGCAGGGTGCGGGGTCTGCATGCCAGCCCAGCCCCACTTCCAGTGCCGAAACTCAGTGGGTTAGGCCTGTTGGGTGAGGGCAGCACAGATATCTTGACTGCCCCTCAGAAAGTCAAAGAGTAGGGGATTATGCCCAGTCAGGGGCTGGCGGGGGGCACAGTTGGCTTGTAGGTGCTGTCCAGAGATGCTGAGGTGGAGCTGCGAGGATGGGACCTCCAGGCGCTAGAAGTGGAGGGGGCAAGGCCTGTGAGGGCCTGGTGTGCGTGGGGGTGGAGCCTATGGGGGCAGAAGTCACTGCTTCCCTCCCAGGCCTGGGTCCCCATTGGCTGTGGGTGAGCCAAGGAGGTCCTGAGGCATCTCAGCTAAATGTGTGTTCTGGGCCTTTCTACTCTCCCAACTCAGTCAGCTCTGGAGGCCAGGTGGGATTTACCAGCCTGTGGTTCTCTTGCTCCAGTTGGTCATGGAAAGGGTGACAGGAATGGAGGGCCAAGAGCCTCTGGAGAAAGGGAGCTGAAGGTGCCAGTGAGGGGCCCCACGGCCCTTGGCTCACCAATGCTTCCCGAGCCACTCCCCGGGCCAAGCACTACCCGGTGGCTGCCGGGCTGGGCTGGGCTGGACTAGGGGGTACACGGCAGAGTCACCTGCAAGTACAGGGTTACACAGCAGGGCCGTCTACACAGGGACTGTGTTCAGGGCAGGGTTGGCAACTGTTTCTGTGAGGGATGGATGGTGAATGCTTCTGGCCAGTCTCTGTCACAACTGCTCAGCTCTACCACAGTGGTTTAGACTGGGCAAAAGTGCCCATTAACACTGGGTGAACAGGGGCCTGGCTGTGTTCAAAGAAAGCTTCATTGATACCACCTGGAAAAACGGAGGTTGGGAGGCACGGCCCCAGCTTGCCGGCCCCTGCTCCAGAGGCCTGGGCGTGGCTTTAGATTGTGTGGTCCTGGAGACTCTGAGGCAGGAGGGGATGCATGGCAAGAGGCCGGCACAGGGCCCGGAGGTGGGAATGAACTGACTCGGCCTGTGTGAGAAATGGGCCAACAAGTGTGGCTGGAAGGAGAAGGCTGGTGGCGGGGCAGGGCCAGGTCACCCTCCCTCTGAGGAGCTTGGGCACTGTGGAAAGTGTGACAGAAGTGCTTGGGGCAGGAGATGAAACGGTCTCATATGCGCTTCTGAACACTGGCACCGGGAGGAGAACAGACCAGAGGGGCAGGAGTGGCCCGAGGAGACCAGGGATGAAGCCTTGCAGTTGTCGAGGCCCAAGGCAACAGGACAGGGCCCAGGTGGCCACAGAGGTGCTACTGAGGAGGGCAACTTGGCAGATGGCGGTGTGGCCTCGTAGGCTTTAGCAGTGGGCGAGGGAGGAAGATGAGGAGTCCTGGGAGGTCGGGATGCTGGGTTTGCGTTGTCTAACTAGAGCTTCATTTAGAAGTGGCAGATGGCACAGCCTGGGGTTGGAGAGCGTGCAGCCTCAGAGGCACGAAGATGACACTTAGACCCACGGGACTGTCTGAGGTCACCTGGGGAGGAGGATACCTCAAGGGGAGAAAGGGGCCCAGGACAGAAAAGTCACCCCCTGGCCTTTCTCGACTGTGAAGAGATCTTGGGGGTTGGGGGGGACCCAGCCAGGAAGATGGGGGAGGTGTGGCAGTGGGATCCACTTAGCCACTTTCTAAAGAACTTCTGGTCTCAGTTAGTATGAGCTAGAGTCTTCTAGAAGATGAATCTTTAAAAGCCTCAGCAGCAGTCCATTTCCAGTCTCCATCATTTTCTCATGAGTGGCCTGAGAGCGTTGCATTGTACACTGACAGTTCTCAGGATTGATGCCAGAGTGGCACTTTCTTCAACAGCTCACAAGAGGCCCCAGTGGTCAGTTGTATGTCTTAAGAGCCCCAGACACACAGAGGAGGCAGGAGGAAGTCCTCGATGTCCCACGTGTGCTAAGAGGGCATCCCCCCAGCCCACCCCACCCCACCCCTGGGGTTTCCAGCCTTTTAACTTCTCTTGTTTCCCTTCCTCTGTACCAGAGCTGCACAGCAAGTTACAGTCCTCTGAGGCGGAGGTGCGCAGCAAATGCGAGGAGCTGAGTGGTCTCCACGGGCAGCTCCAGGAGGCCAGGGCGGAGAACTCCCAGCTCACAGAGAGAATCCGTTCCATTGAGGCCCTGCTGGAGGCAGGCCAGGCGCGGGACGCCCAGGACGCCCAGGTCAGCCTCCTGCCTGGGGCTGCGGGGAGGAAAGGGAACTCCATCCAGCAGGTGGGTGGACTACCCCACTGCATGAGATGAGTCTCCTGGAGACCAAGGAGCTTTTGTCTCTCATTCCAGGCCAGCCGGGCGGAGGCTGACCAGCAGCAGACTCGGTAAGCTGGAGAAGCGCCCTGCCTGCTCACTTGAGCCTGAGCGTGGGGGACCAAAGACCCTTGGGGACCAGGGTTTTCAGAAGGGTGCTCAGGTCCTCTGCAGAAGAGCCCCTTGCAGAGGCTCCCTTCGCTCCCCCATCCTCCCGGTGATTTAGAAGACGGGGCAGGCCTGGGCGGGGAAGCAGGCAGCCTTGCGGGGAGAGCTCCATGATCACACTCAAGGAGCCAGAACTCATTGTTCTGGACTGGCCTCAGCCAGGGTGGGAGCACCCCCTGCCACCTGCCGTCCGTCCATCTACCCGTCCATCGCTTGTGGGAAGGGACTGACTCGTCAGAGGTTCTGTGTCTATAAGCAAGGGATTTTAGGGGCTGAGGTCAGGAGATGTAACAGGAAAAATGGTTGCACAACCCAGAATGGCGAACTCAGGCTTGCTGCTAGAGCACAGGTTTGAGGCGTTGGGGCAGAGCTGACAACATCTCAGGGTTGTTTTCCTCCATCTATGAGGTGACTTCACCGCTGGCCAGACCTTGTTTTCCCTCCATGTCAGCAGCACCAGTGCCAGGCCATGCTCGGGGAGTGTGTGTTTGCTGTTGCTAAGGCCGGAGCCAACACCTGGGTGGGGTGGCTCGAGCCAGGGGCCGGAGTCCTTGTGACCATCACTTCTGGGGCTCGCATCCTATAACACATGCCCACAGTCTCGGGAGGCAGCTCCTGGCCACCGTGGCTAGGGGTCCGTGAAGCAGCATGTGGGGGAGGCGTGGAGGATGTCCTACATTCCCTCACACGCGGTCAGATGTGTCCTAGGCCATCAGCTCACAAAGTTCCCTTGTCCTGGCCCTCATCACCGAAGAAGCACTTCCCCCTGTGCCTCTGAGCAGAGGCAGATCCCCGGGCCACAGCCTGTGTTCCCTGGCATTGGGCTCTGCAGCTTGGGGACTGGGAAAGGGAGCCAGCCACCCCGAGGGCCCAGAAAGACCCACAGCCAAACCTTGTCTACCTTCCTTTCCCAAAAAGCGTGGGCAAACTTTGTTTCTCCTGACGGTGTTTGTTGGGGTAGAGAGGTGGTTGTTTTGCTCTTGTGTTTAAAGATCAGATTCTGGGGCCACACAGCGTATTACTAGGATAATTAACTCATGTTGCAATTAGGATCAGTTTGAATTTTTTTTGCATCATGCAGATGTGTCTGGCAGAAATTGGTGGTTTTATTTCCTTCAAAAAGCTGATGTGAAAGCTGTGTGTGGGCTGGGTCATCCTGCTCTGGAGTAGAGAGGAGTGATTCAGCCCCAGATATTCTGGAACTCGGGCAGTGGCTGCCCAGGGGGTGATTGTCGACGTGTCCTTGCCACTGGCCTGCTGATGCCTCTTACTCGGGGTCTCATTCTTCTGGGGACACTCTTGGGGTGGTTTGCTGGAGGAGGCTGTCACATGATGCAGGGATTGGAGGGAAAAGCTGTGAGGGCCCCAGGAGAGCTCTGAGGGCAGGGTCGTGATTCCGCCTCTCCTGATAACCCAACTCTCCGGTGTCACCAACTAGGACTGTGGTGACAGCTCTGGGGTCAGTGGTCTGGATGGGTGAGGGGAGGGGCGCTTAAGGAGCTGCTCAGGCTTCCCTGGGAGCTCACGCTGGGTGAGGTGGGGGCAGCTGGAGGGGACTGTCTCTGGCCAGATGGTTCAGCCTCGAAGGTGCTCCTCCCTGGATGGGGCCTCAGGTGGGATCTGTGGGGGATGTAGCCCCTTGGAGCCTGGGCAGTGACGTCGCTGTGTCCCTTCAGCCTCAAGGAGCTGGAGTCCCAGGTGTCGGGTCTGGAGAAGGAGGCCACCGAGCTCAGGGAGGCTGTCGAGCAGCAGAAAGTGAAGAACAATGTGAGTGCGGCAGGCACAGGCGGGGATGGATGGGCCAGGGCAGCACAAGTAGGGCCGAGAAAGGTTCTGCGGTGTGGCACCCGCCCGGGACTCAGAGGAGGGCCAAGGTTGTGTTTCTACACCCCATTGTGCTGTGGAGATCCAGGATATGGGGGGTGCTTCTGCTTACCCCTGAGTTCCACCAAAGACCCAGAGCTGACCGCCTGTGGATCAGCCTGCGCCACTCGCTCAAGCGTGGAGTCATTCCTGGGGTGGGGACAGTGTGCCGGTGGCCTGGCCTGAGTCACGTGGTCGCCATAAGTGGGGATCCTGGTCCCAGGAGAAGGGGGTGTAGAAGCTGGGCGGGTGACATGCCTGCTGTCCCGGTGTGGCCTTGGCCACACCCTCCTGCCCCCTTCTCACAGAGCCAGGTTTGCTGGCTGGCCCGGTTGCTCCCTGCAGAGGCTGCAGCTTCCCAAGGCAGGCCCTGGCCTTGGCCTCCCTGTGCCAGGCTCTGCCAGAGCTGGCCCGAGGGATCAGCACTAACCATTTGGTGGCAGGAACCTCTTCCCTCTGAGGTCACAGGCTGGCCCTCCCTCCTCCCTCTGGCTAGGGGTGTCTTCATCGGAAAGGCGCCACCTCTTCACCCTGTGCCATGCTACCCACCTCTGGCTGTGGTACCCAGGCCTTGTGTTCAGGCGCCATGGTCATGGGCCAAGGAAAGGGCATTTTGTCCCGTGGCAGGTCCTCTATGGGCCAGGGTGGCATCAGGGAGGGTCTCTGGGCCCTGTCCTGTCTGACACCAGCTTAGGCAGCTCATGGGGGTGTGTCAGTGACTGACCAGCGCAGGCTGCTGACCTTTCGCCTGTGTCCCCTCCAGGACCTCCGGGAGAAGAACTGGAAGGCCATGGAGGCGCTGGCCACGGCCGAGCAGGCCTGCAAGGAGAAGCTGCACTCCCTGACCCAGGCCAAGGTCAGAGTCCGGCCACACTCAGGCTCCCACCATGCAAAGTGCACTAGGCACACAAATGCACTAAGACATACAGCTACCCTAGGACACAGATGCACTAGGACAGTCACACAGAGGCACTAGGAACGCACAGAAGCACTAGGACGCACAGACGC